>NC_081374.1:5075035-5240035 GCF_030684315.1 Stegostoma tigrinum
AGAAGTCGCTGGAAAAGCTCAACAGGTCGGGCAGCATCTGTGAAGAAAAAAGTCAGATATAATGTTCTGGGGAAGGGTCACCTGACCCGAAATAGTAATTCTGACATTGTTTCTTCACAGATACTGCCAGATCTGCTGAGCTTTTCCAGCAACTTCTGTTTTTGCTTTGGACGTGAACGATTTCGGGTTAGCCATGATTGAACTGAACGGCAGAGCAGGTTTGATGGGCCGAATGGCCGGCTGCTGCCCTGTTTCCTGTGGGTCGTTAAGCATCAGGAACTCATAGAAGAAATTCTCTGGATGCTGAACAAAACAGCACAGAGGGGACTGGATGTGGAAGAATGTTTCTCCCTGCACGTGAGATTAGATCATGAGGAGACAGTGTTAAAATAAAGCATCATCCACTTAGGATGGAGGTGAGGCAAATTCTTTACTCTCAGAAAACGGAGAACCTTTGAAACTTTGAATCTGTGGGTGTCAGCAGGATCATTGAACATGTTTAACGCAGAGGTGGACATATCCTCAACTAAGGTTGGGGGGCATGGCTTGGAGGGATGGTGTAGGAAAGATCAATCTTAGCGTTCAACAGCGTGTTGGGTTGTTGTGTGAAAACGAGAAAAAAGAAATTAGAGGGTTACAGAGAGAGAGAAAAGGAATGGCACCAGACACACCACTAATTTGCACAGCCAGTGCAGACCCAATGAGAATGATTGGCCTCTTTCTGCGTGGTGACAATTCTGGGATCCTTGGGGAGGTGGGGTGATTGACAAAGCAACAATAAGTGAAGGCAGAGAGGTTGTCCGCAGAGCTGTCTGGGCTGAGGTCTCATGGGGTCGGGGCTGGGAGTTGGGGGGGTGGTGGAAGTGCAGGACTGACCCGCCACAGTCCCTCAGTAGAGGAGAGACATTGAAAGCAGTTGACATGATCAGTAGAGCTGGACACTACAATGATTAAAGAATGTGTTTACACTTCTCTAGTGACTTAAAGCAATTCAGTGCACCCCAACACTTCACAGCCAATGAGGTACTGCTGAAGAATGTTACTCAGTGGCTGCAGTGAATGCTTAGGGAAGTAGGATAGACAGCAAGTAATTGTGGTCCATGTTCATTGGTTGAAAGACGGTTGACAGTTTCCTGGAAGGATATAATGGGTTAGAGAACAAAGTAGCAAACACAGCATTAAAGGCAGTGGTAGTAGGAGCTGCCAATGCTGGAGAATCTGAGTTGACGAGGCGTAGAGCTGGATGAACTCAGCAGGCCAAGCAGCATCAGAGGAGCAGGGAAGCTGATGTTTGGGTCTGGACCATTCTTCAGAAAATGAAGAAGGGTCTAGGCCTGAAATGTCAGCCTTCCCGCTCCTCTGATGCTGCTTGGCCTGTTGTGTTCATCCAGCTCTACACCCTGTTAAAGGCAGTGCATTCCTCCCAGTACCGCACACGAGTGACTGCAGTTTCTTTGTACTGAGCATACCAGCAATATGAGTGTTCATACTTCAGCGCAGCTGACAGATTGGGGTTAAAATGCTCTTGAGCAGAATTTGCTTGAAGCAAATGAGCAACATTGGAGCTTGGGAAAACTCCAAGTTGGACATGTCGACAATTAAAGAATGTGTTTACATTTCTCAGTGACTCGGTGAAGAGCTGGTGTTATGTTTGTGAAGGGGTGCAAGCATGCAGCTTCTGAGTCATGGAGAACAAAGACCCAGGAAGGGAGGGCGATTGATCAGAACAGGACATGTGTTAGAGGTTGTCCATGTGGGAGCAGCTCTTCAGAAGGAGTTTCAAGGCTAGGTCAATAAAAGTGAAAACCTGTGATCCCTCATGAAAGTAAATGAGATTTGATGACCCACAATGTCAACAATATTAAAAAGAAGATGTAACATCTACAGTAGGAACTGCAGATGCTGGAGAATCTGAGATAGCAAGGTGTAGAGATGGATGAAAATGATTTTCTGAAGAAGGGTCTGGGCCCGAAACATCAGCTTCCCTGCTCCTCTGATGCGGCTTGTCCTGTTGTGTTCATCCAGCTCTACACCTTCTTATCTCATACATCTACTATGGATTATATTACTGTATTGTTGTTGTTTAAAACCATGGAATTTTGTGGTTTTATTTCCTTTAGTAAGTCTCCTGTAACCCATGCTTTGTGAACTTTTAAAAAACAAATTCTTGGTTTCGAGCCAGATCATAACATAAATTTGAGAATTGTAACAGTGTAGGAGTATACAGTAAATGGATGCATGACTGGAAAAGTGGCACAGGAGGAGAGGAAGTAGATGCCTGGGACATTGGGACAAGTTCTAGGGAAAATGACAAATGTACAGGGGGAACCGTTGCACCTAAGCAATAATCTTGGGATCAATAATCTTGCTTGGGAGCTTTGGTATTGCTCCTGAGAGGATTGAATTAGTTTGGCTGTGGTGTGAGGAATCATTTGGTAACATTAATGACGCAAAGCACGGTGAACAGAAAATTGAGAGAGATAGCGTACATTAGAGTGGGAAATAATACTTGTTAGGTAGCAGCAGAGAAAGAGGGAATGGAATGGACCTAAAGTAGGCTTATTATGAGAATGCGTGGAGAGTGACAATTAAGGATGGTGAGCCACATGAGCAGGTAGGCATGTGAAAATATCACTTTACAGTAAAATTGCAGTTCCTCCGGGAGCTCCAGTTTGCTCTCACAGAGCAAAGATGTGCTGGTTAGGTGGGTTGGCCATGCTAAATTGCCCCAAAGTGTCCAGGGATGTGCAGGCTAGGCAAATTAGCCATGGGAAATGCAGGATCATAGGGATAGGGCAGGGAGGGCCGGATTTGGGTGGGATGTTTTTTGGAGGGTCAGTGTGGGCTCAACAAAACACGGTATTAAATACTCTTGGATGTAAAGCGTTGGGGAAAGATATGGAATGAAAGAACAGGCGAGGGGCTGTTATATCGCTTAAGGAGAACATTTTGTAAGCACATAATGTCCTGGGGGTGTGGGGGTCAAGGACAGAATCTATTCAGTTCAACAGAGGTACCATTACATGATTGGATACATTCTATGAGCTATCAATGACACAGAGAGGTGTAAGAACTATTGATTATTCATAACGGAGGGCTTTAACTATACTTTTATTAACTGGCATAGGAATATTGTAAAGGGTGGAGAGGGGGGAGAAGAGTTCCTGAAATATGTGCAAGAGAACTTTCTAGACCAGAATGTTTCTGGCTGAATGAGGACGGGATGTTGCTGGATCTGATTCCAGGGAATAAGGTAAATCAAGTGGATTAAGTGTCAGTAGGGGATTATTTAGGGAAAAGCAATCACTATGTTATAAGGTTTGGACTGAATATGGAAAAGGACAAGGAGCAATTCAGACTAAAAATAATTAAGTGGGAGAGGGCCAATTTCACTACATTGAGAACAGGCCCAGTCCAGGTAAATGGAATCAAAAAATTATAGACAAAACATGTAATGGAACATGTAATGAAGCTCTCTCTGATGAAGGGTCTAGGCCCGAAACGTCAGCTTTTGTGCTCCTGAGATGCTGCTTGGCCTGCTGTGTTCATCCAGCCTCACATTTTATCATAATGGAACATTGGATTGCTTTCAAAGATGAGATGGTACAGGTACATTGGAGTTACACTGCCGTGAGCTCCCGTGGATGATGGTCAGATGTCAGGAGTGTACAATTGGGAACTAGTTTGAATATAGAAAATTCAGAATCAAAAGAGAATCCAAAATGTTCTTCAGGCACAGAAACAGTGACAGGTTTGTAAAAGGAGGATTGGAACTGATTAGGTACAAAAAAGGGGAATGATGCACGGAGGCAGGGGCATGGTGTTAAAGTCATGTCAATTATTAGTTTCGGTGAATGATAAACCAGTAACGGGTGTTAACTGAAGAATTGCTTTGAGCTGGTGGTGTCCATGCATGCCCTTAATGCTTTTAGACAGAAGTTGGTACTGAAAGTTTATCTCTCCTTCCAACTCCATTTTAATTTAGTTCCCCTCTTTCTCACCCTCCCACCTCCCCTTCACTTGTTTTTGATGTCGGTAACGCTTTTCACAGGCTTTGCTTGTTCACGTAGAATTGATCACACGAGTGTTTTCCAGTGGTGAAAAAATTATATAATTAAGTCCATTCGCAGCAGTGTCTTTTTGCTGTCTCACTGTATAGAGGGAGGTAGGCACCGTGGGTGATACAGTGCCTTATCACTCCCTCCAAATCCAATGCAATTTAGTCCTTTTCTGGTCTCCCTAACCCCCCCAAACCCTCACCTTTGATGGTTTGCATTGTCCATAATGGGCTTTGCTTGTAAATACTCAGCTGGATACACACTGGGTGTTTTTACTGGTAGTGGCTGACAGTCAAAAACAAAATAAAAAAGAAAGAGCTGGTGCTGTGGAAGCATCCTTACCTCTGGACCAGGAGGGCCTGGGTTCAAGTCGCACCAGGTCCGGAGGTGTGTCATAACATATCTGAGCAGGTTGTTTAGAAAAGAGCTAAGCAGGGAACTTTACAGTTAATTCGCTTTTCAAAAGAATGTAAACAGGGACTTTTCTGGGCAGCAGGTCTGTGGGACTGTACATGAAGCTACAGTTGCTGTCCAGGGAGAAGCTTGTTGGCTTAATTCACTACCTGGATATGATCCATTTCAGACACAGCTGAGGTACTAAGTGAGTACTTTGCACCTGTCTTTAGCAAGGAAGAAGATGTTCATAAATACATGGTGAAAGAAGTTTCAAGGCACAGATTGGACTGAAATTATCACAAGGTGTTAGACTGGCTGAATTTAAAGTTGAAAAGTTAACCAGGAGTAGAGGAAGGCTCATTCAAGGATATTGCTGGGGTGACAACCATACAGGCCGAGAAAACATTTAAAATCAATCATTCTGACTAAAATTAACATTCGTTTGGACAAATATACATGAATTAATGAAGAGACACACGGATTTGATCGTGGCAAATGATGTTTATCATAAATTGCATGAGTGTTTTTTGAGGTAATGAAGAGGTTTTGGCAACAGTAATCAGTTGATGTGGTAGACATGTGCTTCCGAAAGACACTTGATAAAGTGCCACACAACAGTCTTATCAGTAAAGGTCAGGTTCATGGACTAAAAGGGGCAATCGAAGCAGGGCGATGAGGCTGCTGCCTGTCATTTGGCCCCATTAATGGTGGACAGGTTGCTCTTCAGACTGAAGGATGGTGATAAAATCGGATTCCACATGGGTGGGTGGGTGGGGGGAGTGGGTGAGGGTAAGATGGGTGAGGGCAGGGGGTGCGAGGACTGCTTTTCCTTTGGTTTTTTATTCATGATCTAGACTTGGGAACGTGAGGCGGAGTCTCTTGAGTTGTGGGTGACAGAGAAGTACTGTGAACTGCGCAGGTAGTGATAAACTTCAGCGAGGCTTGTGAAATGGGTTGGGGGTGGGTGCGGCAGATGAAATTTAATGCATCGTTGTGCGAAGTGTTTCATTTGGGTTGAAAGAATGAGGATGGACAGTGTAAACTGAAGGTTAAAACTTAGGGAAGGATGCTGGAGCAGAGGGGCCATGAGGATGTATCTACGCAGAGTGTTGAAGGTTGTTGGCCAGGATAAGAAAACAGCTAATAAAGTATAAGCGACTACAGGCATTACAGAATATGAAAACAAGGAAGTTACTGTATTGATCAATGGTTTGACCTCAACTGAGGCACTGCTTTAAGTGTGGGGCAGCACATTTTAAGAAGCTACTGAAAGCAACAGGGATGATGTTGCAAAGACTCACAACCGTAGTTCCAGGGATGAGGAACTTCAGTGGATAGATTGTAAATGCTCAGGATTGGAAAAGGGGAGCACTGCGCCTTTTGGGATTTGAGAGTGTGGTGGAGGCAGATTCAACCGCGGCAGTCAAAATAACATTATGTAAGCACCTTCGGAGAAATAAGCCTGCAGGGTTACAGGGAAAAGATGGCTGAACGAGGCCAGCTGAGTTGGTCTTGCAGAGAGCTAGCATGATGGACTGAATGGCCTTTTTCTGTAACCTTTCCCTCGCTCCAAGTAGTCATTGTTGGAAACACAGCTGTCAACGTGGGTACAACAGTGTGAAAATTACGAGATACTGTGCTTTGTTGATTGAGGGATAAATATAATCCAAGAGATTGCCACTGCTGTCCTTTGAAATGGATCAGTCTCAGCAGACAGTCTCAGTTTAAAGTCTCATTGGAAAGGCAAATCCCCCAGAATCAGACCATACTCATGACCCTCTGACTCTGCAGCGACGGAGCTATGTCTGTCAGCAGAAAGGTCGCAAGGATCAGGAGGGATAAGGCACCATCATCCCAGTCAGAGAGTGTACTCGTTAACGCTGTCCAGTGAGATTGCAGGGTTCTGAGCAGGTTGGGAATGCAAAGGGGTTCAAACAGGATTTGGGGGCAGTGCAAAAGCTTGTACTGTATTTGAAATTCAGAAATAGGCCATTCAGTCCAATGAGACTATGCTGGTGATGCACATAAACTTCTTTCCACCCCATCCAATTTAACACTGAGAGCACAAACATAAACAAACACCATCATCTGTTTGTGTAGTTTTCCTTTTAAGATATCTATGCTATAAGCCTCACTTACCCATCTAAAAGGTCCACATTCTCACAATTCTCTCCAGGTAAATTCTCCTGAATTCCTTATTGGATTTATTACTGTTAACGCTCCATATCTGGACTTACTCATGAGTAAAAACATTTTTTCTACATCTGCCCAATTGAATCATTTCATAATTTTAAAAAAATTCTCCACCTGGGCTGTCCTCAGCCTTCAATTTTCTACAGTAAGGTTCCCTAGCCTGTTTAAAATTTATTGAGCGTTTTAAGCTTGTTTTTAACACCATCTGAGTGAGTTTCTTCCAGTGCCTTTTGTATTCATTAGGCATTGAGGAGCCCACCTTGGGTTAAGAAACCGTTCCCCATCCCACAAACCATTCAGCAAAACAAGTGCGAAAGATTTCGCTCACGATTTTGAACGAATTGGACTTACCACCAGGAAGAATCCACTTGTGGTGTCAGGCTCAGTAATATCAATATAAAGGCAAGATAAAGTCTGGGGCAGGCATCATAACTGCTGGCTTTCCTATTATTCCGCTTCACACCTTTCTCCCCCGATGTGTGGGACATTTTCCAACGCTGCCTGGACCCACTTCAGATCTGATCCACCCTGATATTGCAATTTAACAGAAAATCCTCCACGGTCTTGAGGATGAGCGAGGTTTATACACAAGCAATTCTTCCCGACGTCTTCAAATTGTCAGAGGCCGTGCTTTAAATACCCCGGGGATTTTAACGTTTTCAATTCATCCTCCAATGTGGTCAGATCTTCGTTCTTTGCACTCACACCTCAAATTAATCTGTAAATTTCCCTTTTGTAAAGTCAGGTCTGAGACGAGCGAGCGTGGCTTTTAACTGAATGCCTTTTCTTTCTGTTGCTCTCTCTCCCCCTCCCTCTCTCTTTTCTTCTCCTCCTCTGTGTTTGCTTGGTTGCTGACACTGGGAGTACCTCATTCAGATGTACAGTGAAGCACTGGCAGTCTGGGGCTGTCTCTATCCCTCTCCCACTGGACTGAATCAATAACAGTGCTGTGCGATGGAGGAACACTGGCACTCTTGGCTTGTCGACTGGTGATCTACTCGCTGACACCAACGCTGGGTCTGGAGCTGCAGGCTCCAAAAAGCACCACACCCCCACCTGCTGGAGTAAAATTACACACAGCGCTCACACACACAGACATGGAGAGTTCAGGAGATCTACAAAGGCTTAAAGTGATTAAATACCTGATACTAAACTGTTGCATCTGGGTCCTAGTGCCCATCAGAATTAGTTGAACTTGCAGCTCTTAAAATGTTACTTGTCGATGAAGAACCTGGTTACTTTCTCTGGACAGTTGCTTTTAAAGTTGTAAATATATATGAGGCAACTTCAGGATGTCCCGGAGCATTTTGCAGACAATTTAAGCACTTTGTAAGTGTGCACGCTGTGTAATGTAGTAACAATGGCACCTAATCTGCTCTCGGCTACACCCCACAGACTGGTAATATCTTAAAGACAGAATGAGCTGTTATTTTAGTCATTGGATGAGTGATAAATGTTGGCCAGGACACTGAGGAAAACTCCTGGCTGTTCTCTAAACTATTGACATGAGATCTTTCACACCCTGAGATTGCAGGAAGGGTTAATGTTGAGTTTGAATGCTTGAACATCTAAAAGATAACAAAGCAACACTCCCTCATTGGGTGTCTTAACCTAGATTATGGGCTCAGGTCTCTGGATATGGGTTTGAATCTATAACTTTCTAACATTTGAACGTGAGTGCTATCGACTAAGCTAAAGCTGAAACCACTAAAGAATGATAGAGATATAGACTCTTTCAATTGAAAATACAATTCTTCCAATTTAAATTTCAAACAGACTGCACGTCTTATTGAATCAGATATGATTTGGAGCATAGATACCTGGAGAATAGTTCCTCTTATGAGGGAGGTTAAAACTACAGGAGAAGATTTAAGATTAAGGATAAGATTTTTCTCTCCCAACAGATCATTTGAGCATGAAATTCACTTCTCCTGAAGGTAATGGAGACTGGGCCTTTAAGGCTGAATTGGATGGGTTGTTGATTGACAAGGGAGCTGAGGGTTCTGAAGGCCGACAAGGAGGTGAGAACACCACAAGATCAGCCATAATGAATGGCAGACCAGGCTTAAAGGGGTGAGTGGCCTCCTGTTGCTCCTAATGCCTATTCTCTCATGTAAGTCTTAAAGGATTGAGTGGATGTGATATCATATCCTGTCATAGGCATCTCAGAATGCTTTACTTACAAGGTGGAATTCTAGAGTTCACTGATTGTTGTAATGTGGAAAAACAAATATTGATGCTTTCAAACGAGTGGACACTAGGTTGAAAAAGGCAAAAACTAATGAAGTCTTTTAATGACCTATGGATATTAACTGGAAATACGTTTATAGAAATATGATGGATAAGTGCAATATCTTGTATTCACATGGCAAATATGAAATTATGAAAAGCCCCCAACAGCCAGCAAAGAACCAGAGAAGGAAATATTGGCTGAGCTCAGTGAAGGAAATGGGTTTTAGGGGTGGGACTTAAAGGAAGAAAGGGAGGTGTACAGAAAAAAGAAGGTCGAGTTAGGAGAGGGTAGAGGTAGGAGACGGTCGAGGTGGGAGAAGGCTGAAATGGGAGAGGGTCAGGGTGGGAGAGGTTGAGGGAAAGAGAGTTGAGGGAAAGAGGGTTGAAGTGGGGAGAGTTGAGGGGACAGCTTAGACAGCTGAGGGTAAAGGTGCTCAAGAATTGACTTGTAAAGAGGTCAATCTGGAGTGTTGCTTTGTATGTTTGACAAAATTGGACTGTACAAAAAAAATCAAATTGTTAAATCACTTTGAAGTGTGAATTTGAGTGAGCAGCAAAAGATCAGAAGTAACAAATAATGAATGAGTGAATGAACAAAGCAATTAATTGGATGTAATTAGGAAAAGGTAGTCAGTCTAGGCAGAGCACATCCTGAGAGGAAATGGGGTGGTACGAGACATCCTGGAGAAAATATTTTGGGGAAAAAGTGGGAAGAAGAGAATATCAATGCTGGAAACCTTGGGAATGGAGGAAGTTATTGAAAAATAAAAAAAATTGGCAACAAGATTGAAAGGATGGAGGAGACCATGAACTAGGGATCTGCTGTCAGCACAGAGGCAGGATGAGAAAAGGTTATTAACTGAAAGGTGAGGAGAGCTAGGAGAAGCACAAAAGGACCAAGACGGAGAATGAATCAATCTTTTGCAAGTGGTGTTAGATGAACTGATTTACAAGAAAATAACGTTCCTTACTTGTAACTTTGTGAATTGATCTCAACCTGCAGAGGGACATATTTTACTGGAAATTGAGAAAGGCAGTCAAACTCGGAGACTTGCTGAGCAATGAATAATGTCAATATTACTCAGGTTTATGCTGTGAAACATAATCAGCTGCTTGACATATCCAGATGATCTAGGCATTGAAGACTATGACAAACTATCATCATACAATTGACAGATTAGGTGTATGACTGGGTGCTGTGAAAATAGACAGCTGCTTGCTGAGTTACAGCCCAGTCCCATGAGGTCCCGAACTTAGGATACAAATAAATAGGCAAAGTAATTCTCCAGTTGGAAAAGTCAGCTGGGAATAGAACTGAAATGAGACCTGCTCAGCATCTTTCCAAATGTCCACAGAGCATTCCTCCAAACACCAGGAGATGAACACACTTGGCTTTTCTCTGCATAGCTTCCCCTGAAGACAAATAATCCAATTTTATAATGACAAATATGATCTTTTCAACCTTTGTCAATGTGCCAGCCATAACTCAGCTGGTAGCACACTTGGCTCTGAGCCTGAAGGTTTTTTACAAAAGTTGAAATTCCATGTTTCACAGAATCATGGAGTTGTTACAATGTAGAAAGAAGCCAGTTGGCCCGTCGTGTTTGCACTGGCTCTCTGAATAGGTGTAATGACCTGATGCCAATTTCCTGTCTTTCCCCTGTAACTATACATATTGTTTTTGTTCAGTCATCCAATTCCCTCTTGAATTCCTTGCTTCAACCGGCCTCCACCACACTTCCAGACACTGTGTTCCTGATCCTAGCTACTCGGCATGTGAAAAATATGTAAATAGCATTAGAACATCCGTTGTCATGATGTTGGATCATAGTCCTATAACACCCAGGGACATACTGAACACTTCATTACCATGTGTGTGTTTTTTTAAAGAGGAGCAGTAACCAAAAAATAACTGTGAATGTAAATTCAGTGACTGTCTGGAAAGGAACCCCGGATTGTTACACCTGCAGGTGTCAATGAAGGTTCAAACTGAGAAATGCACAACAAACTGATCTGTAATCTCCTAAATTGCAGACTGTGGACATGATGGGAGAAAGGCCAGCTGGGGGGAGGGTGGGGGTGGGAGGCATCTTTGTATTTACCCTTTTATGGACTTCACAGGGAAAGGGGCTAACAGCAAATCCCAGCACGCATCAGTGTGTTCTCGTAGGCCATGATGTGCATGTGTATTAGCCTGGGTTTCAGCATAGGCGTGCTATGAAAATCACAGTCCAAGGTCTAGTTACTCTGCATTGCGGGTAAAGAACTCTATTGCTCTCGGTGCTAAAAGCCCAGCAGTAAAACAGTCAAAAGGAACCAGGCCAAAAGAATTTCAGCCAACCAGCAAAGTTCAGAATCTCAAAATCAACTGCTCAACTATCAATGCTCCACAATCCAAGCTTCACAAATGACCCAGAGATAAACATTATTTCGTCTAACTTTTATCATTTTGGACTCCTTCCTCAATCTAATCTGTTAACATGTGTGTTGCATTACTATTTCTTCATACTCATTATTTCACCAACCCAAGAAAACCTGGCTAAATTAGCTTTTTTTAAATCATGAAGTTACACAGAGCTTGGTGGAGGCCAACCAGAAGGAAAGGAATTCTTTTTAATTAACCTTATTATGACTATTTGATGGGGCAGGTGAATAAAGACGGAGGGTCAGTTCATCCATCATCACCCAGAAGCTTAACAATTTGGGATCTGCATCTAGAACTTTCCTAAGTTGGGGAACTTCGCCTGGGTCTGATTATAACATTGTGCTCTCTAGTTCCAGATCCTTTTATGATTAGGAATAGTTTCTTCCTAACTACTCTTTCCAGGCCGATCATGATTCTGGAAACTTCTATCAAAGTCTCCCATTCACCTTTTCCTTTTTAAGGAAACAAAAGTCTCAACTTTCCAATCATTCTTCAGATCTGTGATTTCTCATCCGTGGAATCATGCTAGTAAAGGTCACGGACTCAAAATGTTATCTCTGATGTCTCTTCTCAGAGGCTGCAAGACCTGCTGAGCTATTCCAGCAACTTCTGTTTTTGTGTTGGTTATGCTAGCAAACCTTCTCTGCGCTCTTTCCAAAATGTTCACATTGCTCCCAAAGTGTAGTGCCCTAAATTGCTCACAATACTCCAGTTTTTTAATTCATTCACAGAATGTAGACATTGCTGTCCAGGCAGCATTTATTGCCCATCCTTTATTGCCCAGAGGGCAGTTAAGAGTCAATCACATTGCTGTGGGTCTGGAGTCACATGTAGACTAGACCAAGTAAGGACGGCAGTTTCATTCCCTGAAGGGGCATTAGTGAAACAGATGGGTATTTACGATGGTTTCATTGTTATCACTTTTATTGAACTCAAACTCCACCATCTACCATAGCAGAATTCACACCTGGATCTCCACATAAATAGTCTAGCTACAATACTACTAGGCCAACACCTCCCCTCTGGTAAGGTTTAACAAGTGTTTTGTACAAGTTCAGCATCTTTGTTCATGTTCTATTAATGCCTCTATTAATAAAGCCAAGGTTACTGTGTTTTTGTTAAAAGATTTCTTCATCTGTCCTGTTGCCTGTAATGACTTAAGCACATATACATCTAGGTCTCTCTAATCTGCACTCCCTTTAGAGTGGTAAGTCAGTGGTTTGAGGACTAAGGGGACAGCGTTTAAAAAGATTGCGATTTCAAATAAACCTGTTGGACTATAACCTGGTGTTGTGTGACTTCTGACTTTGTCCACCCCAGTCCAACACCGGCACCTCCACGTCAAAAATAAAACGAGAACAGGTCAATTCTTCTCACGTTCTTTGACAATATTTACCCTTCGGCCATCATCATTAAAAAGTAGGGAATATGGATATTATCACATTGTGGGAACTTGCTGTTTGAAAATTGGCTGCCCTGTTCCCTACATTACAACAGAAACTACACTTCATTGGCTTAAACACTGAGGCATCAGCGAGTTATCAAAGCTACTATATGAATTCGTGCCTTTCACTTTTTCTGCTTCTCACTGATTATTGAAGATAGAGATAGATTTTTATTTAGATTTTAAAACCATCAAGGGGTAAAGGGAAGAAGTAAGTGTGTGGCATTGAGATAGAAGATCAATCATAATCATATTCAATGGCATAGCAGAATTGAAGAGCCACATGGCCTACTCTTGCTCCCAGGTTCTCTGTTTTTATTGACTGATCACCAATTATCTCTGTCAGTCTAGTTATACAATATCAAGAATTTTACAACTGGAGATTTTCTAGCAGCTGCTCATATTTCCATTGAGGGCGCATGGAAATTTACATATGCAAATGATATCATAGGATAATCAAATCCCTACAGTGCTGAAAGACCATTCAGTCCACACTGACCCAAGAAACAGCATCCCACTCAGAACCTCCCCTCCTATCCCTGTAACCCTACATTTCCCCTGTCTAACTCACACAGCCTATACATCCCCTGACACTATGGGCAACTTAGCACAACAGATCCACCTAACCTACACATCTTTGTGACTGTGGGAGGAAATCCGAGCACCCAGAAGAAACAGACACAGGAAGAATGTGCAAACTCCACACAGACAGTTGCCTGAGGGTGGAATTGAACCTGGGTCCCTAGCGCTGTGAAGCAGCAGTGCTAAACACTGAGCCACAATGCCACCCTGGTAGTTTTCTGGTGAAATTATATTGACTCACTATCTTAAATTCATATTTCCCTAATTAAAATGGAAAAATTTCAAATGTAAACATGTCACCCTGTGATTATACTCTCTTGCTTTTAAGGATGCATGTCACTGTTCCTTCCCCATATCTTTTAACATTTTTCTTATTCAGTGACTCAGCTACTTTCCTCAAACAAAAACGACAGCTGATTCACCTTCCATCATAGTATCTACTCAGGTGTTCAATATTCAGATATGTTATAATCCATTGTATTTAACATTATACTGACTTCTCCTTGTCTCTATTTTGATGATAACCTTAAATTTATTCCTTCTAGTTACGGACCAGTTCATACATATTTTCTCTATTTACCTTGTAGTTTTAGACAGCTTGATTTGATCTCTAGAGATAATGAGAACTGCAGATGCTGGAGAGTCCAAGACAATAAAGTGTGAAGCTGGATGAACACAGCAGGCCAAGCAGTATCTTAGGAGCACAAAAGCTGTTTCGGGCCTAGAACCTTCATCAGAAAAGGATGAAGGGTCTATGCCCAAAACGTCAGCTTTTGTGCTCCTAAGATACTGCTTGGCCTGCTGTGTTCATCCAGCCCCACACTTTGTTAAGTTGATTTGATCTCTAGGCAGTCTCAGCTCTAATAACAAGAGTTCCAGGTCTTGTCCTCTTTTCTAACCATGATCGAAACAATGGAAATCAACTGCTGGAGAAACTCAGCAGGTCAGGCAGCATTGGTGGAGAGAGATCTTGAGTCTGGTATGACTTAAGAACAGTCGGCATGGACTTGAAATGTTAACTTTGTTTCTCTCTCCACAGATGCTACAAGGCCTGCCTTGTTTCCCCACTGTATTCTGTGTTTGTTTCAGATTTACAGCATTTGCTGTATTTTATCTTCATGCAATCAAATATTAACTTCACATTTTAATTCAATGTCCTGCTTGCAAAAAAATACAGGATTGACAGTTCTGAAAAGTATCCATATATTGAGTAGTTAGTCCTTGTACATTTATAATCCATCTTATTCTAATGACCAATAATATTTATTGTATTATTTCTACATACCCTTTCTAACCTCAGTAATGCTTTTATTTGCTCACCTAGTGGTAATTGTGTACATCAATTTATTATTTGGTTCTGCAATAATCTCTTTTATATTTTTATCTTTTGACTGGTTATTATCTGTAATTCATTTATTAATCAGTTATTGAGACATCTTTTATTTCTCTCTCTCTCACTCGAAGGGGGATGCAGATATGTTACAGGTTGTGGAAAGCTGGGCTGGAAGTTAGGAAGAAGGCATCTTTAGCAGGTGTGTTAGAGGTGATAAAGAAAAACTGAAAGGACTGTATATGCTGTAAATCAGAAACAAAAACAGAAATTGCTGGAAAAGCTCAGTAGGTCTGGCTACATCTATGGAAAGAAATCAGAGTTAACGTTTCAGGTCAGTTCTGAGGAAGGATCACTCGATTCAAAACATTAACTCTGATTTCTCTCCACAGATGCTGCCAGACCTGCTCAGCATTTCCAGCAATTTTTACTTTTGTGTAAGAGATGGTCATTGATTTTGGCAGGGACTGTTTGATTTCCCATTCCCACCTGCTGAACGTGCTGGGAAATTGCATGACGATGTTTGGTACACAACTTGCAGTGTCAGCATCAAATTGATGAGATGTTTATGACAACCGCATTACTCCACTGTTTTTGTAGTCAACATTGCTGCAGATGCATAGGAGAGAGACTTATGGTGAGAGAATGAAGGAGAAATAGAAGGCAGATACTGGACATAAACAGAGAGAGAGATCAGAAGACTGAGAGAGAGAGAAACAATGAATATAAAGGCACAGTGTTGTATACAGCAGAGAGAGAAAGTGATTAAGATAGACAGTGAATGAGACCATGATAGATTGGGAGACAGTATGAAATATAAGATCAGTATCAAGGAAGAAGTATGAGCCACGTTTCCACAGTGAACAGAAATAAATGTATAAGAGATTTTGTAAATGAGATGAGAGGGAGAGCATTGCTGTTTGATTTTTGCTGCGTCCGAGAATTTAAACACACTTGAGTCCCAGCTGTTGCAATTGAACCTGCCCCATGAAAAGAGCACTGACTCACAAACCCCATTGGTGGGTCACAGTTAGTCTCTCTCTCTCTCCTTTGTAACAATGCAATCAGCTGTCAGCTCACAGAGTTCAAACTGGATTGTTGTGAATAGCCTGAAGTCCAAACACCTCCTGCTGCTTGTAATGTAATCCTGTCTAATGTCTGGCCTGGCTGCAAGGACAGAGAAATTGAAACAGTCCACACACCATATTCAGTTATGAACTAAACACAATCCCCCATGACCATCAAGTACCGACATAATAGGAAACAGAACGTAACGGAGAGAGACAAAGAGTGGGTTAGAAAGATGCAGGAGGACATTGAATCAAAGCAACAGATATTGGAAAAGACAGATAAAAATAGAGAGGTTGAGAAGCAGAGGTAGCTAGAAAGAACACACTGGAACACTTAAAAAAACACACACAGCCAAAAGGACAGTGATAGAAATTGTGCCCTAAAGGTGATAACTGTCTGTCTGCAGCGCACCTTCTAGATTGCATGTGCATAGTTAATGGAGAGCAAAAGAAGAACGATCCAACAGCACAATTCAAAGGACACCAGGGGTTCTCCTAGAGTCCAGTGAAGTGTTGTGTAATAGGAAAGTCTCACTGAAACTGAAAGGAAGGATCTGCAAGGCAATGTTGTGGCAGAAAATTGGTCAACATCAAAAAGAGAAGGTCATGAGTGTCTACTAATGGGATGGATGTGTGGAATAAGTACAGAGGACAAATCCAGAGCCAGCCCATCAGGGGGTCAAGGAGACTGTGGGCAATCAAGAAAAATCAAGAGATTGAAATGTCATGGATCTCTGTTGCAGAGAGAGAGGAGCAATGTAGTGCGGTAATTGATGGAACTGGAACAGCCTGGAAGAAGGGGAGGAAGGCTGATGATCAGATAGAATGGTGCGGTGCTGGGAGAGTTTAACACAGAGGGATTGGATGATGAATTGGTGATTAACAGAGGAGACGGAGAAGATTGATCAACCAGTACGGTAGCGACTTCAAATAAAATGGAAAAAGTTGGAAGAAGAACACAGAGAAGAAATGAAAGGTCCAGAAATCACAGGCAAAGAAAGAAATGCAGCAATCTACAAAGGCCCCAAAATCATTATAATTTGATTTTAAAATTCACTTTCTTCTTTTCAAATCCTTCCATGGTCTTCCTCTAGCCCTACAAACACCCAGAATATTTATACTTCTTCAATCCTGACATCTTACACATCCTTCACCCCACTGTGGGCAATTTCATTTCCAATTGCCTAGGTCCCTGAAACCACTCCACCCTGTACCTTATTTTTTAAATTCCTTCACAGGATGAGGGTGTCACTGGCCAGGCCAGCATTTATTGCCCATCCCTAATTGCCCAGTGGGCAGTTTCAAGTCAACTACATTGTTGTGGGCTTGGAGTCATATGTAGGCCTGACCAGATAAGGATGGCCATTTCCTTCCCTGAAGGACATTAGTGACCCAGATGGCTTTTTCCAAAAAATCAACAATAGATTCATGGTCATCATTAGACTCTTAATTCCATTTTTTAAAAAATTCAAATTTCACCATTTGCCATGAGACAGCATGAACTGCTGATGCTGGAGAATCTGAGATAACAAGGTGTAAAGCTGGATGAACCCCGCAGGCCAAGTAGCATCAGAGGAGCAGGGAGGCTGACGTTTTGGGCCTAGACCCTAATTTTCTGAAGAAGGGTCTAGGCCCGAAACATCAGTCTTCCTGCTCCTCTGATGCTGCTTGGCCTGCAGGGTTCATCCAGGTCTACACCTTATTATCTCTCTTCACCACTTGCCATAGTGGGATTCAAACCTGGGTCCCTGGAACAGTACCTGCATTTCTGGGCGAACAGTCCAGCAATAATGCCATGAGGCCATTACCTCTCTCCCTCTTTTAAAATGCTCCTTAAAGCCTCTCTTTGACATGCTAGCAGTTGTCAAAAGATGAAGTTAGCCAACAGAAATTTCTTGCTCAATAACTTGGCTTGTAGACGGGACATTCCGGATTGAACGCAACATTTATAGCTTACACGCTACACTGAGCTGGAAGTTGAAAGTGAATCAGTGCCCCATCTCCAGTAAATAATATCCAAGATTGGTCTGTCCAACAAACTGATCATATTAATTTAAGTTTATTTAAAATGTGTGCCACTACAATCCATTAATAAAGTAATTTCAGGGCCATTTTTAGTTTTTAATAGGGTGCACTGAAACCCCATGAGTCTGGGAATGCTACATCAATTTCAAATTGCAGAATTATGAACTACATACTCTTTATTCAGTCACTGGATATTTTTTCTTTTTTTTAATTCATGGGATGAGGGAGTCTCTGGCTAGGCAGTAGCTATTTCCCATCCCTAATTGCTCAGAGGGTGGTTTAGAGTAAACCATATTGCTGAGGGTCTAGAGTCACATGTAGGTCAGACCAGGTAAGGATGGCAGTTTCCTTCCCTAAAGAGCATTACTGAACCAGATGGGTTTTTCCTGACAATGGATTCATGGGTCACCATTAGTTTGTTAACTCCAGATATTTATTGAATGCAAATTCCATCATCTGCCATGGCAGGATTTGAACCCAAGTCCCCAGAACATTATCTGGGTTTCTGGATTAATAGTCCAGCATAATACCACTAGGCCATTGCCTCCCCATGGGCAAGTTATTGCCCTGAGAAGGTGGTGCCTTTTTGAATATAACTGTGTTCTTTGGCAGATGGTTCAGATGGCAGTTAAAATTCCACCACGTTTCTGTGGGTCTGAAGCTAGGTGAAGGGTAGACTGAACAAATTCAGCATATTTCCTTCTCAGAAGTGTAGTTGCAAACAAGTTGGATTTTTACAACCACCTGGTAAGAGGTAAAGTTGCCACAATCCTACCAGACTGTTCTCTCATTACAGAGAGATAACTGGTGGTGGTTTAACCTGAGGGTCACCATGTCTCAGGCAAAAGGGGAAAACTGGGACCTGATGGTAACCTCAGTCAGTGTGGGAACTGAACCCAGGCTGTTGGCATCACGCTACATGACAAACCAGCCATCCACAGTTCACAAGTTTTATGCTGATAGTGGCAAATGAACACTTGTTTACTGGTCGTTAGTTGAGACTTCTTGGGGATTACAAATCCAGTAACAGGACCACTATGTACCCCTAACCCCAAATTTTGTTGGGTGCCCTAAATGTTAAACTGTACAGTGAGAACTTGTGAAAACAATGCACAGGGGTTGCAAATATTTTCTGCATTAAGTCCAGGTTCATTGGGTTCAATCCTAATCTGCCACTAAAACCAGGGGCTGGAAAGTCAGCTGATATTGAATGTGTCAAACCCTGGCTTTACACAGGAATTTCATGTAGAGTTAGATCTGGGACAAAGCTTTTCCTGGCACTGGCTCAGGCTGTCTCTGGTGTTTGGGTTTATGCCATTGATTGGAAAGGGAGCACCAACATGAACGTTTCTGCTCACAGCTTCCAGAGTGGAACTGAACCATCAGCTTTCTGATGCTGAAAGGCAAGGTATTTCCTCCTCAATTTGTCCAAGGATGTTATGGCTGGTAGGACTTGAACCGGGACCTCCTAACTCAGGGGTGGGGGAACTACCAATGCGCCAGACGAGCTTTCTCCTGAGTTAGGAGTGCTGTCAGAGTTACAGCTGACACCTGTAACAGTCATAACTTGTAACATGCAGAGCAGACAGCGCCTGGAGCCCTACAGAAGAACACAAAAGCGAGAAGCTATTGTGCGGTTAAATAGCACCGACAGCAAACTGAGCAGCAGCGAACGTGGGGGGCGGCTAACAAACGAGATGAAGCAAACTCTTTCTCTGCCCCTCCATGAATCCACACCTGCAGAAAGACGGGGATTTGACCTTTCTGATGAAATGACAATCAGAACCATCTAATTGTACAAAAGACAAGTCCAGCTGCATTAAACTCGCGGTTTTCAAACTCAGGAGCGGTTCCAATGCTTTTATTTTAAAATTTCGAATGAATCCCTCAAATGACTCGCTGATGGGGGCACTGCTGCCAAATATTTTCCATTCCCTACAGCCAGACTTTGTGGCTGCAGATCCCTCTGTATTTGTTGTTAGTGGGGATTTGGCTGGGTACAGAACCACAGCTTCAAGCCCTGCGCTCTATCACTTTAAGCCTAACCTCCAACAACAATGCACTCCATCCTTCCTACCTCAGGTACTCACCGTGCCTTCAGTAACTGTACAAGCCTGGGTCCTGGAAAGGTTCATCTGCTTATTGGGCGGAGCTGCTGGGGACACATGACTGATCTGATGAATGTTAATCGTCGCAAATCCACAAGCATTAGTCATAAACTTAACAAAAGGGCCAGCAACAATGCAACACCCTAAAAATAACTCCAGTTCCATCAGTCTGCAAAAATTGGTTTCCAGTTTCTGCTCTTATACCCGCCGCCAACACCATAGGGAGGGAGGCAAAAGAATGTTAGAAAGTGATACCAAGTTGCACTGATAACTTCAAAAGAAAACGCCAGAAATACCTGCTGAGGTTTTGTTTCCCCAGCACTTTCTGTTTCTGATTATGAGGTGATAACATAGCCCGAGCAAAAAGAACTCTGCAGCCCGGCTGTTATAATGTGACATTCACTGTGAACCACAGGACCCTGTAAAAATGACTGTACATTGGCACCAGCCTTGCTGGGATCCAGGTATTTAACAGGCCTGCCTGCATGTGAAGCTGATTTGCTACAGCCTTACAGCCTGTGTTCGCACTCGGGTGTCCTTGTAGAGTGGGCATGGTGTGCCCATCAATGCTGTCGATGCCTTTACAGAGAGGTGGGCACTGTGGGAAATACAGTGCTTCATCTCCCTTCCAACTCTATTTTAATTTAGCCTCATCCCCTCTTCCTTACTTTTGATGGTTTTCACCGTCCATAATGGACTTTGCATTTAAATATCTAATTGACTACATGACTGATTTTCTGGTGACAGTGAATAGCTCAAAACAAAAAAAAGTCATGGTGATTTGGTGATGAGCGAAAAAAAGACCATTTCAATCCCCTACAGTGTGGAAGCAGACCATTTGGCCCATCAAGTTGACTCCAACCCTTGGAAGAGCATCCCATCCAAACCCGCCCTGCTTCCAGTGGTTAATCCACCTAGTTTGCACATTTTTCACTCTGCCCCCACAGCCCTCTGTGACAAGGAGTTCCAAAGACTTATAGCCCACCGAGAGAAGAAATTCCTCCTCATCTCAGCCTTAAATCGAAGCCCCTTTATTTTGAGACCATGTTTTTTCCTCAATGAATATATGCTCGCGCTTCTGCAGAGCTGACACTTTTTCCATGTGAGCATTCACTCCACTGTTATTAGTTACACAATAGATACAGACACACCCTGTCCACACTTTCAGTTGAGTAAGCCTTCTTTGAACTGCTCCCAATATAGAATCCCTACAGCGTGGAAGCAGGCCATTCAGCCCATACTGGCCCTCAAAGAGCATCTGACCCAGACCGACCCCTCTATCCTGTCGCTGTAAACCCTGCATTTTCTTTGGCTAACTTAGCCAGCCTGCACATCCCTGAACACTATGGGCAGTATAGCATGGCCAATCCACCCAACCTGCACATCTTTGGATTGTTGTAGGAAACCAAAGCACCCAGAGAAAACACACACTGACATGGGGAGAATGTGCAAACTCCACACAGACCAAGTGAAAGACTGCTTCTGGATATAAAAGACATGGCATTCACAGCCTGATGGATAGGTGTGGGAGGTACATTGTCAGAACTTGCTGCCAGAGTAACGAAGATTTTATTGGTTTTGCAGTTACTAATGCATAAAGCATTCAGCCACTCAGGGTGAGAAAGTGATGCCTCTACACATTGTTGGACAATTTGTTCTACTCTGCCTTTACTCTTATACAAACAACAGCGCACCAACCTCCACCTGAGGTTTTTGAGATTACCGCCCTTATGCTTCAATTGCCAATGAGTTTAATTTTGTTGGTTGGGAAACTTTGAGGTGTAACTAATAACAGTGGAGTGAATGCTCACATGGAAAAAGTGTGTCAGCTCTGTAGAAGCGTGAGCATATATTCATTGAGGAAAAATGATGTCTCAAAATAAAGGGGCTTCGATTTAAGGCTGAGATGAGGAGGAATTTCTTCTCTCGGTGGGCTATGACTCTTTGGAACTCCTTGTCACAGAGAGCTGTGGGGGCAGAGTCCTTGTGTACATTTAATACTGAAATAGATAGATTCTAGATCAGCTGGGAATCAAGGTATGGGGAAAGAGCAGGAAAGTGGATGTGAGGAATGTGAGGTCAGCCATGATCCTATTGAATGGCAGAGCAGTCCTGACGGGCTGAATGGCCTCTTCCTGTTCTCATTTCTTGTAGTCTGATGGTCTTAACTGGCTAGAGATTTTTGAACAGGTAACAGATGGTGTTGATGGATTTCCAAAAAGCATTTGATACAGTGCTACTAAACAGACTTCTGAGAAACACGATAGATCATGGAATAAAAGAGATAGAAGCAGCATGGATGCAAAAGTGACCAAGATATAAGACATGGACTAATGGTTGATGGGTACTCATCAGGCTAGAGGAAGGTTTCATAGAGTTAGACTTATACAACATATAAACAGGCCCTTTGGTCCACTATGTCAATGCAAACCTACCAACATGAAACTATAGAAATCCTGTTTACCAGCACTTGATCCATAGCCCACTATGCCCCAGCATTTTATGCTCATCCAGATGCTTCTTAAATGTTTGTAGTGGAATTTCCTAATGATCCGTATTGGGACAGGTACTTTTTCTGATATGAATCAATGATCTAGACTTTGAAGTGCAGGGGACAATTTTAAAAATTGCATATGATAGGAAACCTGATAGCAGCGTAAACCATGAGCTGCACAGTGTGGTCCTTAGAAAGATCATAGGCACGTTGGTGGAACACACAGACAGGTGGCAGATGAATTTCAATGGAAAGAAATGTGACATAACACATTTTTATACAAAATAAATGGAGAGTAAATATGAAATTAAGGGTATGACTCCAAAAGCTGCACAGAAGCAAACCTACCTCTGTGTATAAGTTATTAAAAGTGACATGGCACATGGAGAGAACAGTTAGTAAAGCATATGGCATCCTAAGCCTCATTAATTCAGAAATGCCACACAGTCTCCTTAGACAGAATCTTCCAAACGCTCAACTACTGCCATCTAGAAAGACAAGGTCAGGAGATACATGCAAACACCAAGTTGCAAGAACTCATCATCCTGATGTAGAAATATATCGTTATTCCTTCAGTGTCACTGGGTCAAATCCTGCAATGCTCTTCCAACAGCACTGGGCTCTATCTACAACACGTTGACTGCAGTGCTTCAAAAAGGCAGCCATCACCACCTTCTTACGGGCAACTAGGCATAGGCAATAAATGCTGGACCAGCCAGAAATGAGCACGCTACAAGTGAATAGAACAAACCAGAGTCACTGTTACGAGATCATGACCTTTCACCAGATATTTTTCAGAAAGGTCACTGACGTGAAATATTAACTTTTTTTTCTCTCTGCAGGGAGGGTCCTTGAGAGGGGCCACAATTTGGACCAAAGCAAAACTGGTGCCAGGAATCAGGAAGTAGTAGGCGCAATCAGAAATTGGACAAAGAAAAGTCAACACCAAATAGAAACCAAACACAGAATGATACCACAAAAACAGAATTAAAACATACAACTTTCACAGCAAGGCTGATGATTTAAGACACAAAGTGGGATAGATGGATATGCCATTATCAAGACGTGGCTCCAGGGTGATCGAATTGAATATCCATTTGGGAAAAAAAAGGAGATCAGGAAAGAAGTAGTTCTTATTCAGAAAAGAGATTGATACATTGATGAGAGAGGATCTTAAGTCAAAGGATCACAGTGTAAAATCAGTTTAAGTGCAGCTGAGAAGCAGCAAGGAACAGGAAGCCTGGGTGGAAATTGTTTGTAGGTCACCAAACAGTAGCAGTAATTCAGGGCTTCGTGTTAATCAGGAAATTACAGATGCATGTAATATGAATAATACTGTAATAATAAATGACATCAATTCAGATAAACTGAAACAACACAAATGACGTGGAGGATACATTCCAGGAGTTATATGAGACAAGTTTCTGGAATAAAACAAAGAACTGAAGATGCTGGATCTCTGAAAGAGAAACAGAAATTGCTGGAGAAACTCAGCAGGTCTGGCAGCATCTGTTGGAAGAAAAGCAGAGATAATATTTCAAGTCTAGCGACTGTTCATCAGAACTAAGTTTCTGAGACAGTATTTTGAAGAGCCAACAGGAATTGGGCTGTTTTAGATTGAGTATTATGAAATGAGAAAAAGCTAAGGAATAACATTGCTGTAAAGGAGCCTTTGAGAAATAGTTATCATAATATGACAAAATTTCACATTAAACTTAATGTGAGATCGTTTATTTTGGAATGAGAGTCTTATATCTGAAGAAGCGAAACTAGAGGGATACAAGTAGAAAGTTGGCTGTAGTGGACTGGGATAATACGATAAAAGCTTTGACACTAGATATGCAACAAGTATAATTTACAACATGAACTGCAACAGTTATACATTCCTCAAAATTGCAAACACTCGGTGGGAAAGGTTAATCAGCTTTAGCTCACAAAATAAGCTAAAGAGTGCACTAGATCAAAGAAAGTTGGACATAAAGATGCCCAAAATGTAATTAGGCTCGTTGCTTATCTATGCCAGCTCACTGCATTATCTGAACTGCTGTTCATGGTGAAGATATGATGCTGTCACCATCCTCTCTCAGTGAGGGAAATAGCAGTGCAGCCTGCTTGGTCCAGTATGGTGGAGGAAAACCTCTTCCTGGTCTAACTGGAAGACCCTTTCGTAGATAGCAAGGTATAATTTAATTCATGTTAGCAACTAGTTACAGGTTACATTGATATAATTGCTGCAGAGACTTTAAGGAGGACCAAATGTTAGTCTCACTCCTTTAAGATCCTAAGCTGTTCTGCCTATAATTCCAGATGACATCAACATAGTGAGTGGTGATTATGACAGTCCTCAATATTAACCGTTTCAGACACTTATAGGCAACAGCAATCCTGAGGATTTGGACCAATTTAGGTTCTCATAAAAGATGACCAAGAAACTGGCAAGGAAAGGGAAAATAGATTATGTATACAAGTCAGCCAGCAACATGAGGGTTGATTGTAAAAGCTTCTTCAGATATGTAAACAGCAAAAGATTAGGTAGAAAATATATGCACCCATTATAGGTGAACACAGACACTTTGTAGCAGAAAACAGGGAAATGATAGAGAAAGTAAACAGTTACTTCATTGAAGGAATACAGAAAATCTCCCAGAAGTACTAGTCAACTAAATGTCTTATGAAATTGAGGGACTAAAATAAATTACAATTAGTAAAGAGATAGACCTTGAAAAGTCAGCTGGATAGAAAGTTGATAAATTCCCTGGAGCTTATGATATATCCCACAGTGTTAATGAAGATGGCTATGGAGATAGTGATTACTTTTCAGAAGTCTATAGATTGTGGAAGTGTTCCTGATGATAAGAAAGGAACAAATGTCAGGTGAAAGTAAAGTTGCCATAGTATCAGAGGCCCATAGGGCTACAGTCTTATTTGAGAGAAGGTCAGAAATCACAAGACACCAGGTTATAGGCCAACAGGTTTATTTGAAAACACAAGCTTTCAGAGCCTTGCTCCTTTTTCAGGTGGAAATCAGACACAAAATGTCTAAGTAAAGGTTTCTGTGTTCGATTCCACCTC
The DNA here is from genome assembly GCF_030684315.1 of Stegostoma tigrinum. NCBI lineage: Eukaryota > Metazoa > Chordata > Chondrichthyes > Orectolobiformes > Stegostomatidae > Stegostoma > Stegostoma tigrinum. The sequence continues at coordinate 5,100,465 of NC_081374.1, forward strand.
TCTCACTAACACCTGAAGAAGGAGCGAGGCTCTGAAAGCTTGTGTTTTCAAATAAACCTGTTGGACTTTCACCTGGCATTGCGTAGCTTTGACCTTGTCCATCCCAGCCCAACACTGGAACCTCCACATCATCATTAGAGAGAGATAATCAGCGGTGGTTTAACTAATGTAATACATTATTAGAGAAAGGAAGCCAACTGCAGATCTGCTGGTTTGACATCAGTAGAAGAGAAAAAATTCAATTTTATTGTAAAGGATATGATAACTGGACACTTAGAAAATAATGATATGATTTTGCATAGTGAGGATAGCTTTATGGAAAGCATATCATGTTTAACCATCCTATAAAATTCTTACCTCGCGTGACTGTGGCCTTCGGTTGTTCAGCGGAGGAGGAGTCCCAGAGCGGGCGCGCGTGGTCGGCTGGGTAATGGTTATCTTTCACTCAATAAATTTGGGAAGTAACTAATACCCGAGCCACTGCACGTGTAGTGTCTCCCACCCTCCAACTCCTGTAACCTAATAATAGAGACTAAGTGTGGGGAGCAGGTAAGCTATTTGCATTGTTTTTCTGTCATCCCTTTCTTATCTTTTGGGGAAGTCACCCAGACGCCTAAACCTCTGGGAGGGGTTTGGAAGGAAAAGCCGCAGTCTGTTTGAGTATATAACGGAGTAAACTTACTGGTGCAGTGAACACTGCGAAGCTAAAATAAAACTAATTAATTTTAAATGATTAACTAAGTAGAGATAGCAGGCCAGGTGATGTGTTGTAGCTGTACGATGTGGGAGCTCGCTGAGCCCATTGAGAATGGCAGTGTTAGTTGATTGAGGAAGTTTGGCTCAAAGTTGCTGAGCCGGAATCCGAAATCCAAACACTGTGGCACACCCAGGAGGGGGAGAAATACCTGATACTGTGTTCCAGGATGCAGTCACACCTGGTAGATTAACTAATGTTAATTCGATCGGTGGGCAGGGACAGCAGTGTGTGACTGGAGTGAGGAAGGTAGAGGGACCCTGCAGACAGGAACACAGGAGCTGTAGCCCTTAACATTGTCCCACAGGTATGAAGCACTTGCTCCCTGCGTGGATGAGGAACAGGGCAGCAGGAAGGATGAGTCAGGAGGCCATTCAGGAGGGGGAAGCAAAAAGACAGATTGTAGTTGGAGGGGATTCCCTCATCATGGGGATAGACAGTATCCTTTGTGAGCAGGATAGAGAATCCCACATGGTGTGTTCCCTGCCCAGTGCCAGGGTACGAGACATCTCTGACCGGCTTGAGAGGATACTAGAGAGGGAGGGGCAGGACCCAATTGTTGTGGTCCATGTAGGTACAAACAACTCAGGCAGGACTCGGAAAAAGACCTGTTTCGGGATTATGAAAAGCTAGGAACAAAATTTAAAAACAGGTCTTCAAGGGTCATAATCTCCGGATTGCTGCCCGAGCCACGTGCAAATTGGCACAGGGAAGCAAGGATCAGGGAAGTAAACGTGTGGCTAAAAGAGTGGAGTAGGAAAGAGGGATTCCTTTTCATGGGGCACTGGCATCGGTTCTGGGACGGAAGGGATCTATCCTGCTGGGATGGACTCCACCTCAACAGGGCCGGGTCCACTGTTCTGGTGAAAAGGCTAAATAGGGTGGTTAATAGGTAAGTTAACTTAGTAAGTGGGGGGAAGGGAGAAGTGAGCATAGAGGGAGAATAACAATTAATGTAAGGCAGAGCAGCAGGTTAGCAGGTGAAGAGGAAGCTTCAACTCCATTGAAAATTAGGAACAAAGTTAAAGGGAAGGAAGCCTCAAGAGCTGTTAGTAATGGAACTGATAGGACCTAAAAAGAAGATGCAAAAAACTGGTATAAGGGCACTTTATCTGAATACCTGGAGTATTTGAAACAAGGTGGATGAGTTGATGGTGCAAATCATGGCAAATGGGTATGATTTAGTGGCCATTACAGAGACATGGTTACAGGATGGTCATGACTGGGAGTTAAATATCGAGGGGTATCAAACTGTTAGGAATTACAGACAGGAAGGTAAGGGGGGGGGGTGGTGTTACTCTGATTTTTAAGGATGATATCAGGGCAGGAGTGAGAGATGATGCAGGTTCTACTGAACAAAACGTTGAATCCATTTGGGTGGAAATTAGGAATAGCAGGGACAAGTCTCTGATAGGTGTGGTCCACCAAATAATGACATCGTGGTGGGGCAGGCAATAAACATAGAAATAGCTAATGCATGTAAAAATGGTACAGCAATTATCATGGGGGATTTTAATCTACACATCGATTGGTCAAACCAGGTCAGCCATGGCAGCCTTGAGGAGGGGTTCATAGAATGCATCTGTGATCATTTCCTTGAACAGTATGTAATGGAACCGACGAGGGAACAAGCTATCCTAGATCTAGTCCTGTGTAACGAGACAGGAATAATTAATGATCGCACAGTTAGGAATCCTTTCAGAAGGAGCGATCACAGTCTGGTTGAATTTTAAAATACAGATGGAGAGTGAGAAGGTTAAATCCAGTACCTATGTCCTGTGCTTAAACAAAGGAGATTATGAAGGAATGAGGAAGGAGTTAGCTAAGGTAGAATGGGAGCTAAAACTTTATGGTGGGTCAATTGAGGAACAGTGGAGGACTTTCAAAGCAATTTTTTGCAGTGCTCAGCAGAAGTACATCCCAGTGATAAGGAAGAACAGTAGGAAAAGAGAGAGCCAGCCATAGATGTCTAAGGGTATAAACGAACGTATCAGATTGAAAAAAACCGTGTACAATAAAGCAAAGAGTAGTGGGAAACTAGTAGACTGGGAAATCTTTAAAGGCCAACAGGAAGCCACAAAAGAAGTTATAAGGAAAAGTAAGATAGATTATGAGAGTAAGCTATCTCAAAATATAAAAATAGGCAGCAAAACTTTCTATATATATGTAAATCGTAAAAGTGTGGCAAAGGTGAACATGTGTCTTTTCGAGGATGAGAAGGCCAATTTAATAACTGAGAATGAGGAAATAACCAAGGCATTAAAACAGTTGTTTTGTGTTAGTCTTCGCGGTGGAATACACAAGTAACACACCAAAAACTAATAGGAAGAAGATTATAGCAGGTGAGGACCTGGAAACTATCATTATTACTAAGGAGGCAGTGCTGGGCAAGCTAATGGGGCTAAAGGTAGACAAGTCTCCTGGCCCTGATGAAATGTATCCCAGGGTGTGAAAAGAGGTGATGGGGGAAATATCAAGTGCACTAGAAATTATTTGCCAAAATTCACTGGACTCTGGGGTGGTTCCCACAGATTGAAAAACTGCCACTGTGATACCACTGTTTAAAAAAGGAAATAGACAAAAAGCAGGTTACTACAGGCCAGTTAGCTTAACTTCGCTAGTGGGGAAAATGCTTGAATCGATCATTAAGGAAGAAATAACAAGACATCTGGATATAAATTGTTCCATTGGGAACACCCAGCATTGGTTCATGAAGGGTAGGTCATGTTTAACTAACTTGGTGGAATTATCTGAGGACATTACTTGCATGGTGGACCATGGGGAGCCTGTGGATGTGGTGTATGTGGATTTCCAGAAGGCATTTGACAAGGTGCCACACCAAAGGCTGCTACGTAAGATAAAGTCACATGGTATTACAGGTAATGTATTGGCATGTATAGAGGATTGGTTGACCAATAGAAATCAAAGAGTAGGGGTAAATGGGTGTTTTTCTGGTTGGCAGTCAGTGGCTAATGGTGTGCCCCAGGCATCAGTGTTGGGGCCTCAATTGTTTACAATTTACACAGATGATTTGAAGTTGGGGACTAAATGTGGTGTGTCAAAATTTGCAAATGACACTAAGGTGAGTGGTACAGCAAAGTGTGCAGAAGACACTGGAAGTCTGCAGAGGGATATAGATAGTCTAAATGAGTGGGCAAAGGTCTGGCAGAGGATGTACAATATTGATAAGTGAGAGGCCATTCATTTTGAATAGAATAGAATAGAACATTACAGCACAGTACAGGCCCTTCGGCCCTCGATGTTGTGCCGACCTGTCATACCGATCTCAAGGCCATCTAACCTACACTATTCCATGTACGTCCATATGCTTATCCAATGATGACTTAAATGCACCTAAAGTTGGCGAATCTACTACCGTTGCAGGCAAAGTGTTCCATTCCCTTACTACTCTCTGAGTAAAGAAACCACCTCTGACATCTGTCCTATATCTTTTACCCCTCAATTTAAAGCTATGCCCCCTCGTGCTTGCCGTCACCATCCTAGGAAAAAGGCTCTCCCTATCCACCCTATCTAACCCTCTGATTATTTTATATGTTTCAATTAAGTCACCTTTCAACCTTCTTCTCTCTAATGAAAACAGCCTCAAGTCCCTCAGCCTTTCCTCGTAAGACCTTCCCTCCATACCAGGCAACATCCTAGTAAATCTCCTCTGCACCCTTTCCAAAGCTTCCACATCCTTTTTATAATGCGGTGACCAGAACTGTACGCAATACTCCAAGTGCGGCCACACCAGAGTTTTGTACAGCTTCACCATGACCTCCTGGCTCCGGAACTCGATCCCTCTATTAATAAAAGCTAAAACACTGTATGCCTTCTTAACAGCCCTGTCAACCTGGGTGACAACTTTCAAGGATCTGTGTACATGGACACCGAGATCTCTCTGCTCATCTACACTGCTAAGAATCTTACCATTAGCCCAGTACTTTGCCTTCCGGTTACTCCTACCAAAGTGCACCAGCTCACACTTGTCTGCATTAAACTCCATTTGCCACCTCTCAGCCCAGCTCTGCAGCTTATCTATGTCTTTCTGCAACCTACAGCATCCTTCGTCACTATATTTTGGTAGGAATATCAGCAAAATGGACTATGTTTTAAATGGTAAAAAAATTGCAGCACGTTGCTGTGCAGGGGGACTTGAGTGTCCCTGTGCATGAATTACTGAAGGTGGGATTGCAGGTGCAGGAGGTAATTAAAAAGGCAAATGGAATTTTGTCTGCCATTGCTGGAGGGATAGAGTTTAAAAACAGGGAGGCTATGCTGCAGCTGTATAGGGTCCTGGTGAGGCCACACCTGGAGTACTGTGTGCAGTTTTGGTCTCTTTACTTGAGAAGGGATATACTAGCACTGGAGCAGAGGGCATTCACTCGGTTGATTCCAGAGTGGAGAGGGTCGGATTATGAGGAGAGACTGAGCAGGCTGGGATTATACTCATTGGAATTCAGAAGAATAAGAGGAGATCTTATAGAAACATCTAAGATTATGAAGGGAGTAGATAAGGTGGAGGCAGGGAGGTTGTTTCCGCTAGCAGGTGAAAGTAGGGCTAGAGGGCATAACATCAAAATGAAGGGAAGCAGATGTAGGACTGAGGTCAGGAGGGACTTCTTCACCCAAAGGGTTGTGAATCTGTGGAATTCCCTGCCCAGTGCAGTGGTTGAAGATTCCTCACTGAATGTATTTAAGGCAAGGCTCAGTAATTTTTGAACAGTTAAGGAATTAAGAGTTATGGTGAGTGGGCGGGTAAGTGGAGCTGAGTCTCAAAAAGATCAGCCATGATCTTATTAAATAGCGGGGCAGGCTTGAGGGACTGGATGGCCCACTCCTGCTCCTAGTTCTTATGTTTACGTTCTTTTTTGATTTTTAAAAATATGCTTCTTATAACATAGATAAAGGGGAACCAGTAGATATGGTACATTTGCATTTTCTGAAGGATTTTTCTGAGGTGCCAGGCTGGAGGTTTATAAATAAAATTCAAGTGCATATGATCAGGAGTAATATACAGCAATGGGTTGAGAATTAGCTAACAGAAAGAAAGTAGAGAGTAGGAATAAATGGGTCATTCTTCAAATGCAAGTGGGTGGTGGCAAGGATTAATACTTAGGCCCCACTGTTCACAATATATATCAATAAATTGGATGTGTGGACCAAATGTAATATTGCTAAAATTTAGAATCCAAAAATAGATTTGCAATGTAACCCCTTGATGCCAGGGGACTTCAAATGGATTTAGTCAGGAAAAGTGAATGGACGAGAACATGATAGAATATAATGTGAATAAAAATTATCACTTGGTAGAAAAAGAAACAGAAAGAGCAAATTATTTCATGAATGGTGAGAGTTTGGGAAGTGCAAGTGTCCAAAGGGACCTGGGTGTCCTTGCTCAGGAAATCTAGTGTGTAGGTGCAACAGCCATTAAGGAAGGCATAATGAATGTTAGCCTTCACCACAAGTGAAATCGAGAACAGAAATAAAGATGTTTGGCTCAGTCGTATAGAGCTTCGGTGAGACCACACGGAGTATTGTATATAGTTTTGGTATCTTTATCTAAGGAAAAGTCTAAACATCATTTGAGTGAGTGCAACAGAGTTTCACCAGACTCATCATAGAGTGTGGGATTGTCTTATGTGGATAAATTGAGGTAACTGTGCCTATATTCATTGACTTCCAAAGAATGAGAATTTATTGCATTGAAACTTAGAAACAGGGTGGATACAATTGCCACACACCCACCTTGGCTGGTGAATCTAGAAACAGGGAACATTGTCTTTGGATAAGGGATAGACCATTTAGGACTGAGATGAATTGGAATTTCTTTACGCAGGGAGTGATGAATTTTTGGAATTCTCTATCCTAGAGAACTGCAGAAGCTCAATCATTGGATACATTCCAGATAAAATTGATAGACACATAACATAATTGAACACTGAAGCAGGCTTAAAGAGTTGAATGGCCTATTCTTTTCCTATGTTTCTATGTATGTGTACTTGGGAATTTGCCTGACCAGATGGGGAGCATTGTGCGAACAGTGATCATAATTCTGTTAGTTTTAAGACATTTATGAAAAGGGATAAGACCGGTCTTCAGATGAAAGTGCTAAATTTGGGAAATTTAACTATAACAGTATTAGGCAGGAACTGGAAAAGTTGGATCGGTGAAGGTAAATCTGCATCTGATAGGCTGGAATCTTTTAAAAGCCAATTGAGCAGAATTTAGAATCAGCATGTTCCTGTGATGATAAGAGGTAAGGATGGCGAGGCTTGGGAATCTGGACAATGTGAGATGTTGTAACTTAGTTACAAAGAAAAAGGAAGCATATGAAAGGTTAAGAGACAGAAATCAAACAACGTCCTTGAGGAGAATGAAGGAAGCAGAAAAGAACTTTTAAGAAATTAGGAGGGTGAGATGGGCCATGAAATGTCCTTTACCAGTAAGAGAATCCTTGGCATTTTTGATGTATATTGGAACCAAGAAGGTAACGAGGGAAAGGCTAAATTCACTCAAGGACAAAAAGGGGAATTCATGTGTGGAGCCAGAGGACATGGCTGAAGTTCTTGATGAGTAGTTTGCATTGGTTATCACCAAGGAGAAAGGCACAGATGATGGTAAGATTAGGGTGAGGTTTATTGATGTTCTAAGGCATGTTCTTATTAAGGAGGAGGTGTTGGATGTCTTCAAAAACATTAAGATAGATAGTCCCCAGGGTCTGATGGGATCTATCCCAGAATACCGAAGGAAGCAAGGGAAGAGTTTGCTAAGGCCTTGATAGAGACCTTTGTTTCCTCTTTAGCCACAGGCTAGGTCCCAGAAGACTAGAGAATACCAATGTTGTCCCTTTCTTTAAGAAGGGCAACAGGGATAATCCAGGAAATTTTCAGCGAGTGAGCTTTACATCAGTGTACGGACAGTATTTGCTTGCATTTGGAGAAGATTGGACTTATTAGGATAGGCAGCATGGCTTTATGCAGGGCAGGTCTTCCCAACTTGATTGTGTTTTTTGATGAAGTGACAAAGATGATTGATGAGGGCAGGGAGGTAGATGTTGTCTACATGGACTTGACTAAAACTTTTGACAGGATCCCTCCCACATGGTAGGCTGATCCAGAAGATCAAATCACATGGAATCTTGAATGAGTTGGCAAGTTGGATACAAAATTGGCTCGTCCATAGCAGATAGAGGGCAGTGTTTTCCTGACTGGAGGTCTATAACCAGTGGAGTTGCACAAAGCTCAGCTGAGGGACCTCTGTTGTTTGTAATATATGTAAATGATTTGGATGAAATATTGGTGGTCTGATTATTAAATTTGCAGATCACAGCAAAAGTGGTGGAGTTGTGAGTAATAAGGGAAGATATCCAAAGATGCAACAGGATACAGATCAGCTGGAAAGTGGGCAGAGGATTGGCAGATCAATTAGAGTTAGTATTAAAGTGTGAGGTAATACATTTCCAAGGTCAAATGCAGGAGGAAAGTATACAGTAAATGGCAGGACCCTCAGGAGCATTGACATACTGAGGGATATTGGGATCCAAGTTCATAGCTCCCTGAAAGTGGCAACACAACTGGTCAAGAAGGCATACGGCATGCTTGCCTTCATCAGTCAGGGTATTGAGTGTAAAAGTTGGCAAATCATATTGTCACTGTATAAGACTTTGGTAAAGCCACATTTGGAGTATTTTGTGCAGTTCTGGCCATGCACTATAGGAAGAAGGTAGAGGGTTTGGAGAGGATGCAAAAGAGGTTTGCAAGTATGTTGCCTGGATCGGAGTGTATTAGATATAGAACATAGAACATAGAACATAGAACATAGAACAGTACAGCACAGAACAGGCCCTTCAGCCCACAATGTTGTGCCGACCATTGATCCTCATGTATGCACCCTCAAATTTCTGTGACCATATGCATGTCCAGCAGTCTCTTAAATGACCCCAATGACCTTGCTTCCACAACTGCTGCTGGCAATACATTCCATGCTCTCACAACTCTCTGTGTAAAGAACCCGCCTCTGACATCCCCTCTATACTTTCCTCCAACCAGCTTAAAACTATGACCCCTCGTGCTAGCCATTTCTGCCCTGGGAAATAGTCTCTGGCTATCAACTCTATCTATGCCTCTCATTATCTTGTATACCTCAATTAGGTCAAAGGAGAGTTTGGACAAACTTGGATTGTTTTTACTAGTGCTGGAGGCTTGATAGATGTGTATAAATTCTGAGGGTGTAAATATCAAATACTGAGGGTGCCATAAATTTGAGGTGAGAGGGGAAAATTTTAAAGGAGATGTGCAAGGCAATTTTTTTTACACAGAGGGAGGTTGGTGCCAGGACTGCAGAGCCAGGGGAGGTGGTAGGGGCAAAGATACTAGCAATGTTGAAGAGGCATTTAGACAGAGGCATGAATAGGCAGTGAATAGAGGACTATGGACCATGAGCAGGTAAATATGATTAGTTTAGAATGGCATTATGGTCGGCACTGAACTGGTAGGTCAAAGGGTCTGTTCCTGTACTGCACTGTTCTATTTTATATGTTTCTGTCCTTATCAGTCACGTTAGCGTGCACAACAAAAAACATGTCAAGCTGAAGGATGAAGGAAAGTGTCTAAATATTTGGGCAGACCACCCCAAGTGTCCCACTCCAAAAAATTCTGGGCCTTTTTACATTTATTTAGACCATCACTGTTTTTCAAAGTGTTGGTTTGGAACTGAGCTGAAGTTGAAAATCAAACTTTGAAATTTGAGCAGTAGCTTGTTTTGAAAGAAGGAGAGAGCAAGCAAACTGATGTTTACTTTTGGGAACTGGCCTGGAGAGATAATTGCAGGTTAATTATTGATCTAAGAACACTGCAGATTTTTTGGCACCAGGATGTGTTATACTTAACGACAAGCTTCTGGCTGGATGTTACATTGGTCATTCAAGGCAAGGCTGATGTTGACCAGCAAATCACTGAAAATATTGAAGAATGAAGAGACACCACAGATTGAACTATTTTAGACTGGGCTTTTGGGCAGAAGACTGTGTTTGTAAACTAGATCAGAGATAATGGGAACTGCAGATGCTGGAGAATCCGAGATAACAAAGTGTGGAGCTGGATGAACACAGCAGGCCAAGCAGCATCTCGGGAGCACAAAAGCTGATGTTTCGGGCCTAGAGTCTACACACTTTGTTATCGCTGTGTTTGTAAGCTGCTGGGCTTAGCCGTGTTTGAGTTTTACTCTCGCTCTAATGATATATTCAATTAAAGAATTATTGAATGTCTGAGAAAAGAATCCCAGCTCACAAGAAATGAGTGAATGTTACTCGGAGCCTGCTGGAAGCTGTTTGGAATTCAAACAACATATAATCCCAAATGCCTGTGATATGACACTTCAACAAGGATTCCATTAAAATCTGACCCTCATTGTTGAAATGGTTATCGAACTGGCAAATTATAATTCTTTTCTTTTCAATTTACTCCATAACTCTGTCCCTTTGTCTGTTTATGTGGGTGGGATTACAATAAAAAAAGATTGGGTTTAGATCATGGACATTAATTAGATTACCTTATTGTTTAGCTTCTCTGTACAAAAGTTATAGTATTAATAATACACTGTTAATTTCTGTTAAAACTATAAAATTGGTGTCTGACATATATTATTCTTAAAATCTGGTTACAAACCATTGGGTAACTTTGCTGTCAAATGTTTTAATTTCACTGTGTTGTGAATCCAGTATTCACAAATCTGATTTGATCTGGCTTGCTATCCCTGTCTTGTAACAAACTCCCACTACTTCCCAATTAGCATGAAAAACTTGATTAAAATAAAATCTATGGATGTGAGTTTGCTCGCTGAGCTGGAAGGTTAGTTTTCAGACGTTTCGTCACCATTCTAGGTAACATCATCAGTGAGCCTCCGACGAAGCGCTGGTGTTATGTCCTGCTTTCTATTTATGATAAAATATGATATCTATTTAGATAAAATCTATTGCATACTGTTTGAAAAGCAGAATTGTGGTTGATCTTCCCAATCAATCTCAATTCTATTTTTCCTTCTGTTTTTTCATCACTTCCACCTTTCCTCCCTCTGCACTTCTCAAAGGAAATTGTATAAATATTTGCAAAGGAAAATGTTGCAGTGCCTTAAGGAAGGGACAGACCCAGTACAGAAACAACTGGTCAAAGGACCTCATTCCATCTTCTGCAATTCTTTGAGGCTTTATTAAACCACTGGTTGGCTCAGATATTGATTTTTCAACATAGACAAATCAGAGTAACAGATTGGAAACATCACAGCTCCCACAGAGGTAGCTGCCAGGTTGTACAATGGAAGCTCTATGAAAGGGGAAGGTATTTAAAGGGGTTGCCTACTCAGGAAACTTTAATAGTTTATTTATCACATACAGGAAATGTGAAATAGCTGGTATTGTTCTATTATAGTATAGCTAGATCTTGAGATAGATTTGGAAGCTGGATCTTTTGCAAGCATCTTCTAGTAGTTAGTGACCAAACAATCACAGTCAGAACAGGAAATAGGAACTGAAGGGATTTAGTGTCAACAAGGAGTGGAGCTGGATGAACACAGCAGGCCAAGCAGCATCTCCGGAGCAGGAAAGCTGACGTTTCGGGCTTAGACCCTACAGAAATTCATCATTTCTGATGAAGGGTCCAGGCCCGAAACATCAGTTTTCCTGCTCCTGTGATCCTGCTTGGCCTGCCGCATTCATCTTGCTCCACACCTTGTTATCTCGGATTGTCCAGCATCTGCAGTTCCGACTATCTCTGAAGGGATTTAGAGCCTGTGTTTGATAATCTTACTCAATAACAATTTAAGCAAACAATTTGGGGACAATAGTGACACCTTTAGGAACAGTGACCTCTCACAGTTCAAATGTCATCATCACTGTGGCCTCACTTGTAATGCAATGGTTCACTGGCATTGACCGACCCTGACTCATGGGTACAGAGGAGACCCCTGATACAGTGTCTGGTGTGGTGCCATCCCTGGGCACAATGACCCTGGTCTGATATTGAACCAGCTTAGGAGAGAAGACAGGGTGAGACAAATGGTGGCGAAGCAAATCCAAGTTTAGAATTTGAAAGGCTGTAGATTGTAAGAGGAGAGGGTAACAGAGGAGGGAAAGATTTCTCTGTTTTAAATCTTTGAGAAGAGTTTGTAGGTACAACGAGTCTCCATTTCAACATAGTGACCGAAGATGGACATTCAGGCTTAGGACAGTGTCCACGTTGGAGAAATAAGTGGAATGTTCTCAGTGGAACTGATGTGGACAGAAAGGAAGGGAAAGAGAAAGGGAGGCAGAGATACAAAGTGGGGGAGAGACCAAAGGGAGAGCATGAAAGAGGGGGAGAGAGGGGTAGAGAGAAGGATGGAGGGGAGTGCGTGCAAGGCCAAAAAGAAGAGAGAGGTGGGGAGAAACAGAAAGAGAGGGACATATGGAAACAAAAACTGTGTACAGGACTCTATATGTGATCTCATTAAAACATAAGCTATTAGAGCACCAAGATGATAAAATGTGAGGCTGGATGAACACAGCAGGCCCAGCAGCATCTCAGGAGCACAAAAGCTGACGTTTCGGGCCTAGACCCTTCATCAGAGAGGGGGATGGGGTGAGGGAACTGGAATAAATAGGGAGAGGGGGGAGGCGGACTGAAGATGGAGAGTAAAGAAGATAGGTGGAGAGGAGAGTATAGGTGGGGAGGTAGGGAGGGGATAGGTCAGTCCAGGGAAGACGGACAGGTCAAGGAGGTGGGATGAGGTTAGTAGGTAGATGGGGGTGCGGCTTGGGGTGGGAGGAAGGGATGGGTGAGAGGAAGAACCGGTTAGGGAGGCAGAGACAGGTTGGACTGGTTTTGGGATGCAGCGGGTGGGGGGGAAGAGCTGGGCTGGTTGTGTGGTGCAGTGGGGGGAGGGGACGAACTGGGCTGGTTTAGAGATGCAGTTGGAGAAGGGGAGATTTTGAAACTGGTGAAGTCCACATTGATACCATTAGGCTGCAGGGTTCCCAAGCGGAATATGAATTGCTGTTCCTGCAACCTTCGGGTGGCATCATTGTGGCACTGCAGGAGGCCCATGATGGACATGTCATCTAGAGAATGGGAGGGAGAGTGGAAATGGTTTGCGACTGGGAGGTGCAGTTGTTTGTTGCGAAATGAGCGGAGGTGTTCTGCAAAGCGGTCTCCAAGCCTCCGCTTGGTTTCCCCAATGTAGAGGAAGCCACACCGGGTACAGTGGATGCAGTATACCACATTGGCAGATGTGCAGGTGAACCTCTGCTTAATGTGGAATGTCATCTTGGGGCCTGGGATAGGGGTGAGGGAGGAGACGTGGGGGCAAGTGTAGCATTTCCTGCGGTTGCAGGGGAAGGTGCCGGGTGTGGTGTGGTTGGAGGGCAGTGTGGAGCGAACAAGGGAGTCACGGAGAGAGTGGTCTCTCCGGAAAGCAGACAGGGGTGGGGATGGAAAAATGTCTTGGTTGGTGGGGTCGGATTGTAAATGGCTGAAGTGTCGGAGGATGATGCGTTGTATCCGGAGGTTGGTAGGGTGGTGTGTGAGAACGAGGGGGATCCTCTTTGGGCGGTTGTGGCAGGGGCGGGATGTAAGGGATGTGTTGCGGGAAATACGGGAGACGCGGTCAAGGGCGTTCTCGATCACTGTGGGGGGAAAGTTGCGGTCCTTGAAGAACTTGGATATCTGGGATGTGCGGGAGTGGAATGTCTTATTGTGGGAGCAGATGCGGCGGAGGCGGAGGAATTGGGAATAGGGGATGGAATTTTTGCAGGAGGGTGGGTGGGAGGAGGTGTATTCTAGGTGGCTGTGGGAGTCGGTGGGCTTGAAATGGACATCAGTTACCAGCTGGTTGCCTGAGATGGAGACTGAGAGGTCCAGGAAGGTGAGGGATGTGCTGGAAATGGCACAGGTGAACTGAAGGTTGGGGTGGAAGGTGTTGGTGAAGTGGATGAACTGTTCGAGCTCCTCTGGGGAGCAAGAGGCGGCGTTGATACAGTCATCAATGTACCGGAGGAAGAGGTGGGGCTTAGGGCCTGTGTAGGTGCGGAAGAGGGACTGTTCCACGTAACCTACAAAGAGGCAGGCATAGCTGGGGCCCATGCGGGTGCCCATGGCCACCCCCTTAGTCTGTAGGAAGTGGGAGGAGTCAAAAGAGAAGTTGTTGAGGGTGAGGACGAATTCAGCTAGGCAGATGAGGGTGTCGGTGGAGGGGGACTGGTCGGGCCTGCGGGACAGGAAGAAGCGGAGGGCCTTGAGGCCATCTGCATGCGGAATGCAGGTGTATAGGGACTGGACGTCCATGGTGAATATGAGGTGTTGGGGGCCAGGGAATTGGAAGTCCTGGAGGAGGTGGAGGGCGTGGGTGGTGTCACGGACGTAGGTGGGGAGTTCCTGGACCAAAGGGGAGAAAATGGAGTCCAGATAGGTGGAGATGAGTTCGGTGGGGCAGGAGCAGGCTGAGATGATGGGTCGACCAGGGCAGGCAGGTTTGTGGATTTTGGGAAGGAGATAGAAACGGGCTGTGCGGGGTTGGGGAACAATAAGGTTGGAGTCTGTGGGTGGGAGGTCCCCTGAGGTGATGAGGTCATGAATGGTGTTGGAGATGATGGTTTGGTGCTCGGGTGTGGGGTCAAGATCGAGGGGGCGGTAGGAGGTGGTGTCTGAGAGTTGGCGTCTGGCCTCGGCGATGTAGAGGTCAGTGCGCCATACTACCATTGCGCTACCCTTGTCTGCGGGTTTGTTGGTGAGGTTGGGGTTGGAGCGGAGGGAGCGGAGGGCTGCCCGTTCTGCGGGGGAGAGGTTGGAGTGGGTGAGAGGGGTGGAGAGGTTGAGGCCAGCCCAGCTCTTCCCCCCCACAAACACAACCAGCCCAGCTCTTCCCCCCACAACACAACCAGCCCAGCTCTTCCCCTCCACCCACTGCATCAGAAAACCAGTCCAACCTGTCTCTGCCTCCCTAACCGGTTCTTCCTCTCACCCATCCCTTCCTCCCACCCCAAGCCGCACCCTCATCTACCTACTAACCTCATCCCACCTCCTTGACCTGTCCGTCTTCCCTGGACTGACCTATCCCCTCCCTACCTCCCCACCTATACTCTCTCCACCTATCTTCTTTACTCTCCATCTTCGGTCCGCCTCCCCCTCTCTCCCTATTTATTCCAGTTCCCTCTCCCCATCCCCCTCTCTGATGAAGGGTCTAGGCCCGAAACGTCAGCTTTTGTGCTCCTGAGATGCTGCTTGGCCTGCTGTGTTCATCCAGCCTCACATTTTATCATCTTGGAATTCTCCAGCATCTGCAGTTCCCATTATCTCTGAAGCTATTAGAGCACACCTTGTTCTACAGTCCATATGTATTCTATCTCTGGATCCTGCTAAAGGGAAAGGCATTTCAATATGTGAACAATTTTATGAGCAACCTCTCACCTCTTATGAGCTAACACTTTTACATGCCACTTGGTCTGTGGAAAGGTTTCAATGAATCAATCAGGTTTGAGAGGGGTAAAAAAGGACCAAAGAATTCCTAGCTCTGTAATGTCTTAGGCCAAATTAATCATGAAGCAAAACCCTAAAATCTGCATTAAAAATGAAATGTGAGGATGGGCCATCCAATAAAATAAATACACAAATATGAATGGTTGGTGGTGTATCTGGGTCTGAAAGAATCTGAAAGGGTTCATATTTGATTGAGACAGAACCAGCTGCTGTAATAATGCTTCGAGCACTTGGTCAGACTAGAAAAGGAACTTGACAGATCTGGGGTGGGTGTGTTCCTCCAAAATTTATTATTCACTTGTGGGGCATGGGCGTCACTGCTTTTCTTAATTGTATTAGAGAAGGTGGGGGTGAGCTGCCTTCTTGAATTGCTGTTAGTCCATGTGCTGAGGGCTGACCCACAATGCCCTTAGGGAGGGACTTCCAAGATTCTGACACAGTGATAGTGAAGGAATGGCGATATATTTCCAAGTCAGGATGGTAAGTGGTTTGGAGGGGAACTTGTAGGTTCTGGTGTTCCAATATATCTACTGCCCTTGTCCTTCTAGATAGTAGTCATGTTGATCATATCCATGCAATCTTAAATAGTTGCAGTAACATAATAGACTTCACACTGTTTACTCGATGAGGCTATGCTAGCTAGACCTGGAATGTGGTTCTCCTCATTCATGCTTGCCCACTTTGGGTTTGAAGTAGCCCTCACCATCCCCATCATGGCGAGCAGCACTGCAGTGACAATGGAAGATCCATCGCAGCTTGGAGAGCAGCAGTCTCTAAACGGTGCCAAATGTGAGAAATTAGGTTTCAAGTTTGTGAGAAAACGAACAAGGGAAATCTGTTGGTGACTCAGAACTTAGAGATAAACATGTACCGCTGATTATTGACAGCAGCAAACCCCAGAAACACAACACAGAGGGGGAAGTAGTGATGGCTTTATGGTATTGTCATTGAGGTAGTAATTCAGAGACCCAGATAATGAGGAAGAATCTCTTCACTCAGAAAGTTGTGAACCTGTGGAATTCTCTCCCACAGGAAACTATTGGGGCCAGTTCATTAGATATATTCAAGAGAGAGCTAGACATGGCCCTCACGGCTAAAGCGATCAAGGGGAATGGGGAGAAATGGGGAATGGGATACTGACATTCCATGATCAGCTATGATCAAATTGAATGGTGGTGCAGGCTTGAGTGGCTGAATGGCCTATGCCTGCACCTATTTTCTATGTTTCTATAATATTTGGGACAAAGATAAGTGGGAAAGCAAGAGGTGAAAATTACACAAAGAACCTGTGGAAGGATATGGACAGGTTAAGCAAGTGGGAAATACCTGGAAATGGAAAACAATGTGGAGAAATGGGAGGCTATGCAGTTTGGCAGGAATGATGGAACAGCTGACTATTATTTAATTGGCAAAAAGACTGAAGAAAGAGACAGGACAAGGAGATTTGAAAGTCCTCGTGCATGAATCACAACCATTTAAGCATCCAAGTTCAGAGATTATCTGGGAAGCTAAAAGGAATACTGGTCTTTATTTTAAAAGAAATGGAATATCAAAGTAAGGAGGTTTTGCTAAAACTCTACAGACACTAGTCAGGCCCCAGCTGGAACACTGTGAGCAGTTTTGGCCACTGAAAGAATTTATGCATTGAACAATTTAAAGCCTAATGAGATTCTAGGCTAACACAGAAATAGAGTAATTGAGTCAGAGGTATATAGCATGGAAACAGACCCTTCGGCCCAACTTGTCCATGCCGACCAGATATCCAATATAAATCTAGTCCCATTTGCCAACATTTGGCCCATATCTGTCTCAATCCTTTCTATTCATATACCCATCCAAATGCCTTTTAAATGTTGTAATTGTACCAGTCTCCACCACTTCCTCTGGCAACTCATTTCATACATGAAGCATCTTCCGTGTGAAAAAGTTGCCCCTCAGGTTCCTTTTATATCTTTCCCCTCTCACCTTAAACCTATGCCCCTCTGATTTTGGATTCCCCCACTCTGCGGAAATGGCCTTGCCTATTTACACTATCTATGTCCCTCAGCATCTTATAAACCTCTATAAGGTCACCCCTCAGTCTCCAATGCTCCAGGGAAAATAGCTCCAGCCTATTCAGCCTCTCCCTTTATCTCAAGCCCACCAACCCTGGCAACATCCTTGTAGATCTTTTCTGAATCCTTTCACGTTTAACATCTTTCCTATGGCAGGGAGACCAGAACTGCACGCAATATTCCAAAAGTGGCCTAACCAATATCCTGTACAGCCACAACATGACCTTCCAACTCCAATATTCAATGCCCCCGACCAATTAAGGCAAGCGTACCAAATACCTTCTTCACTATCCTTCTCCACTATTCTACCTGCAACACCACTTTCAAGGAACTATACACCTGCACTCCAAGGTCTCTTTGTTTGACAACACTCCCCAGGACCATACTGTTTCAGTGTATAAGTCCTGCCCTGATTTGTCTTTCCAAACTGCAGCACCTCACATTTATCTAAATTAAACTCTATCTGCTGATCCTTAGCCCATCTGATCAAGGTCCCGTTGTACTCTGAGTAATCTTTGCTGTCCACTATACCTCCAATTTTAGTGTCATCTGCAAAATTACCAACCATACCTCCTGTGTTCACTTCCAAATCATTTATATAAATGACAAAATTCTTTTTAAAAATCTTCCATTGTTCCCACAAAGTGTGAGGGATCAACCATTGAACTATACTAATAAACAGGATAGAATAAAAATCTTTACAGAAGATAAAATGCAAATTAGGAATCCTTGGCATCAAAAATAGGATTGCCGATAAGATTCAACATTACAGCTCGGTCAAATAGAGCACAAGAAGGGATATGCTGGAGAAGTTAACTCCTGACTTGTAGAATCAGTATAGCTTCTGGTTTCACCAAATGAAATAGCAGACAGATTCAAAGAGGAACTGAAAGCCTATGATAATTATTTCCACCTTAGACCTAATAACATCATCGAAAGGGCAAAGTTCGATAAAAGAATGCAAGATGCAGGAGATCCCACAGCAGTTTTTATCAATGATCTTTCCCTGTTAGTGGGGAGATGTGATTATGGTGACAAGAAAGTCAAAATTCATGACAGACTGGATTTTTGTAGGCATCTCTCATGAGTCTTTGTCAGTTTTAATGCTGTCCAAAGCAGATGTAAATCTGTAGAAAGCCATTCCAATGGTGAGTAGATCTGAAGTCTGTAAACAAAGCTGATCAATTCAGGCAGTGAGATAATGGTAAGTCACTGGGCTAGTGATCCAGATAACCACAGCTAACACTCTGGGCATATGAGTTCAAACACCACTCATGAAATTAGAATTCAGTATAAATCTTGAATTAAAAGCTGCCCTAGGGATGACCATAGAACATAGAACATTACAGCACAGTACAGGCCCTTCAGCCCTCGATGTTGTGCTGACCTGTCATACCGATCTCAAGGCCATCTAACCTACACTATTCCATGTACGTCCATATGCTTATCCAATGACGACTTAAATGTACCTAAAGTTGGCGAATCAACTACCGTTGCAGGCAAAGCGTTCCATTCCCTTACTACTCTCTGAATAAAGAAACTACCTCTGACATCTGTCCTGTATCTTTCGCCCATCAATTTAAAGCTATGTCCCCTCGTGCTCGCCATCACCATCCTAGGAAAAAGGCTCTCCCTATCCACCCTGTCTAACCCTCTGATTATTTTATATGTTTCAATTAAGTCACCTCTCAACCTTCTTCTCTCTAATGAAAACAGCCTCAAGTCCCTCAGCCTTTCCTCGTAAGACCTTCCCTCCATACCAGGCAACATCTTAGTAAATCTCCTCTGCACCCTTTCCAAAGCTTCCACATCCTTCTTATAATGTGGTGACCAGAACTGTACGCAATACTCCAAGTGCGGCCGCACCAGAGTTTTGTACAGCTTCACCATAACCTCTTGGTTCCGGAACTTGATCCCTTTATTAATAAAAGCTAAAACACTGTAAGCTTTCTTAACAGCCCTGTCAACCTGGGTGGCAACTTTCAAGGATCTGTGTACATGGACACCAAGATCTCTCTGCTCATCTACTCTACTAAGAATCTCACCATTAGCCCTGTATTTTGCCTTCCGGTTACTCCTACCAAAGTGCATCAGCTCACACTTGTCTGCATTAAACTCCATTTGCCACCTCTCAGCCCAGCTCTGCAGCTTATCTATGTCTCTCTGCAACCTACAGCATCCTTAGTCACTATCCACAACTCCACTGACCTTAGTGTCGTCTGCAAATTTACTAACCCATCCTTCTACGCCCTCATCCAGGTCATTTATGAAAATGACAAACAGCAGTGGACCCAACACCGACCCTTGTGGTACACCACTAGTAACTGGTCTCCAGGATGAACATTTCCCATCAACTACCACCCTCTGTCTTCTTTCAGCAAGCCAATTTCCGATCCAAACTGCGAGATCTCCCACAATTCCATTCCTCCACATTTTGTACAATAGCCTATTGTGGGGAACCTTATCGAACACCTTGCTGAAATCCATATACCACACATCAACCGGTTTACTCTCACCTACCGGTTTGGTCACCTTCTGAAAGAACTCAATAAGGTTTGTGAGGCACAACCTTCCCTTCACAAAACCGTGCTGACTATCCCTAATCAATTTATTCTTTTCTAGATGATTGTAAATCCTATCCCTTATAACCTTTTCCAACACTTTACCAACAACTGAGGTAAGGCTTACTGGTCTATAATTACCAGGGTTGTCTCTACTCCCCTTCTTGAACAGGGGAACCACATGCGCTATCCTCCAGTCGTCTGGCACTATTCCTGTAGACAATGACGAGTTAAAGATCAATGCCAAAGGCTCGGAAATCTCCTCCCTGGCTTCCCAGAGGATCCTAGGATAAATCCCATCCAGCCCAGGGGACTTATCTATCTTCACCTTCTGAAGGATTGCTAATACCTCTTCCTTGTGAACCTCAATCCCACCGAGTCTAGTAGCCTGTATCTCAGTATTCTCCTCAACAACATTGAACATTATCATAAAAGCTCATCCCGTTCTCTACTATTCCTTAGGGAAGGAAACTACTGATCTACATGTGACTCCAGAAACACAGCAATGTGGTTGACTCTCAATTAGGAATGGGCAATAGATGTTGACCTAACCAATGATGCCGACATCCTATGAACGAATAAGGAAAAAAAATATTCCTAAGGGGGAAGGTGAAACTTGGTATAAGGGATCTATGGGCTCAATTATTTTCTTAAGGTACAAAGAAATGCCAGATAAGTTAATGCAGTGATAGATGCCAGTCTGGCCAATGCTGTGGAGGAAAGAGCCATCACAGGCATGAACAGTGTGTAGCTTCTTAAAAATAGAATGCTATCGTCAGGAGAAAGCAGGACACTTTCAGAGAATGTGCTGATGCAAGAAGCAGCTGCAGAAAAGCTAAAGAGCATCAGCTTGACATGCCAACAGCTAGGTAAGGTGGAACAGCTTCCAGCAGAAGATAAACCCAAAGTTTAGTTTGGCAAAATCAATGACTGAGGCTAATCATTCAGCGTACAATTTTGTCATACAGCATCTCACAAATTTCAAGTTAGACACAGGGGCTAGTGTCACAACATTATGAGACAGAAAGCTTTGTTTGTCAAAGCTCTGCTTACGGCTAATGATCCATTGCTCTCCATGATAAAAGCATGTAACAAGCAGCTCTCCAACATAGGGGACATCAAATAATACAAAACTGATATTTACTTCACATCCAAGTAATCTCTCATCTGGATAGGGGCATATATGTTGGCCATAGTTTTGTTCAAAAGGTTGAAGAGGTTAAATAGCAAAAAGCCACGACAAAGCTGTCGGAAATTTGCTGGCTCTGTGGGAACTAAGTAGAAAATAGAATCCCTTGATGTTAGTCATGTTGTAATAAAAAAAATTCATACCGTAAATTAGATGGAAAGCTATGACTATAGTAGTCTGGCTAAAATAGTTTCCATAATTAAGAAATCAGAGAGAATTCAGTATCCAAATGGCACCGTAAAGTTTCAGAAGAAGTGCAAGCAAAGAGGCATCAACCAAACCATTTACATGACTAGATGTACAGACAATGGAAGCATCTGCCACTGTATTGAATCAGCCTGTGACAAAACCCACTGAGCGACTCTCTGCTCTAAATTTAAGTCTGCAACCGGGAGCCGCGGTAATTAGAAAGGAACATATTCAAACCTAACCTGTTCTTCCTCTCACCTATCCACTTCTCCCACCTCAAGCTGCACCCATATTCCCCACCTACTAACCTCATCCCGCCCCCTCGACCTGTCCGTCCCCCCCAGACTGACCTATCCCCTCCCTACCTCCCCACCTACACTCACCTCTACAGGCTCCATTCCTGCCCCTTTAACTCGTCTGTCTCCTCCCCACCTATCTTCTCCTCTATCCATCTTCGATCCGCCTCGCCCTCTCTCTCTATTTATTTCAGAACCGTCTCCCCCTCCCCATTTTTGATGAAGGGTCTAGCCCCAAAACTTCAGCTTTTGTGCTCCTAAGATGCTGCTTGGCCTGCTAATGTCCAACCTCCCCACTTCCAAAGAAGAATTCCCAAAACCAATAAACGGTATCACTTCAATCAAGGATGAATCTCTAGGAATTGAGGAAATAAACAAGCCGGTTTCACCAATAATTCATTTGCTGAGAGAGAAGGACAAGGCTCAAAGTATCGAAGAAGTCGAAGCAATGGGTCAACCTATTTCAGCACAGGCCAACAGACCGAATCCCACTGAAATGAACTGAAAACGTGGCACACAAACCTCCTGGGAAGACATCATTAAGAGCAGATAAGCAATGTGTTACAATCCAAGATAACACAGAGAAAAAAGTCATCTGCTACAGCAGGAACTGTACCATCAGAAATAAAAAAAATAGAAATATGCCATCAACATCCTTCACAGAGGAAAAACAAGAGGTTAAAGTTCCTTCAGTTCAAGAGAAAACTATAGGCCTCAAACCATAACGAAGACCTTTCAATCAATTGCCTTCCATCTAACAAACTGCCATTAGAATAGAATATCACAGGAACAGGCCCATCATCACCCCCATTCTTCCAAGTCCAAAGAGAAAAATTAAATCATTAGATTGTCTGAATTAGCAAAGTCAAATATTTGCGTGAAAATTGCAATAAGACAATAACAAATAGGAACAGGTGTAGTCCATTCGGCCCGAAGAGCCTACTCCACCATTCAATGGGATCATGGATGATCTGACCTTGCTTACATCCACTTTCCTTCCCTTTCCCCAAAACCCTTGATCCCTATTCCTCGGATTCAATGAAATATAATTAAATAAACACACCTATACTAACAGTAGTATGAGAAAAAAAAGACTTATGGGGAGAAATTATGTCTGTGCTTCGAAGGTTAGGGGACCTAGGTGAGGGAAGTGGCCATCATTAACAAGAAGTTGCTGAGGAAGCTGAAAGGTCGAAAGATGGATAAATCATCCAGGCCAGTTGGGCTATATCCCCGGTGTCCTGAAGAAGATAGCTGCAGACATTTTGGAGGCGTTGGTGGTGATCTTACAGGAATCGCTGGAGACAGGGATGGTCCCAGAGGACTGGAAAATGGCCAATGTAACAGCCCTGTTTAAGAAGGGAGGGAAGCAGAAGGCAGGATATGAAAACCAATAGAACTGCAGATTCTGTAAATCAGGAACAAAAACAAAGTTGCTGGAAAAGCTCAGCCGGTCTGGCAGCGTCTGTGAAGGAGAAAACAGAGTTAACATTTCAGGTCCAGAGACCCTTCCTCAGAACAAAATATTAAGGCAGGATATTATAGGCTGGTTAAGCTGACCTCGGTTGTTGGTAAGATTTTAAAGTCAACTCCTAAAGATGAGATTGCAGAGTACTCGGAAGTTTATGGCAAAATGGGACTGAGTCAGCACGGCTTTGTCAAGAGGAGGTCATGCCTGACAAATCTGTTAGAATTCTCTGAGAAAGTAACAAGCATGTTAGACAAAAGTGAGCCAGTGGATGTGATCTATTTGAATTTCCAGAAGGCCTTTGACAAGGTGCTGCACAGGAGACTGCTAAATAAGATAAGAGCCTATGGTATTAGGGGCAAGGAACTGGCAGAAGATACTGATAGAGGATTGGTTGACCGGCAGGAGGCAGAAGGTAGGGATAAAGGGGGTTTTCAGGAGGGCAGCCAGTGAGTTTTAGATTTCCGCAGGGGTCAGTGTTAGGACCACGACTATTCAACTCATACATTAACCGTCTGGACAAGGAAACTGAGCGCATTGTTGTCAAGTTTGTAGACGACACATAGATAGGTGGAGGGACAGGTAGTGGAGGTGGGGAGGCTGCAGAAGGATATGGGCAGGCTGGGAGAGTGGGCAAAGTGATAGATGGAAAACAGTATGGAAAAGTGTGAGGCTATACGCATTGGTAGGAAGAATAGAAGCATAGACTATTTTCTAAACGGGGAAAGACTTTTGAAATCTGAAGCACATTCCTAATTCAGGATTCTCTAAAGGTTAACATGTAAGTTCAGCTGGCATTTAGGAAAGCAATTGAGATGCTAGCATTCATATCAAGAGGTCTAGAATACAAAAGCAGGGATGTACTGCTGAAGCTGTACAAGGCACTGGTCAGACCACATTTGGAATATTGTAAGCAGCTTTAGGCCCCATATCTAAGGAAGGAATATGCTAGCATTTGAAGGGGTCCAGGGGAAGATTACTAGAATGATTTTGGGGATGAAGAGTTTGTCATAGGATGAGCAGTTGAGGACTCTGGGTCTATATTTGATGCAATTTAGAATGATAAGGGGGGAATCTGACTGAAATGTAGAGAATCCTGAGAGGGCTGGATAGAGGGGACTTGGTGAAGATATTTCCACTAATAGGAGACACTAGGACCCGAGGGCACAGCCTCAGAGAGAACAACAACCCTTTATAACTGGGATGAGGAGAAATTTTTCAGCCAGAGGGTGGTGAATCCGTGGAACACATTGACACAGAGGGTTATGGAGGCCAAGTCATTGGGGTGTATTTGAGACAGAGATCAGGTTACACGGAGAAGGCAAAAGAATGGGGGTGCAAAACATATCAGCCATGATCAAATGGTAGGAAAGACTCATAGAGCCATACAACATGGAAACAGACCCTTCAGTGAAACTAGTCCATGCTGAATATGATCCTAAACTAAACCAGCCTCACTAAATTGTGAAGGGTGTCATTTAATACATGATCATATACTGGATGTGAGTAGACTACAGGACAACACATACGGACCAAATACTGAACTACAGGAGCAACCATCCCAACACCCAAACGAAGCTGCATTAGAACATTATTCCAAAGAGCCACCACACACTGCAGCACAGAGGAACTATGCAGAGCAGAGGGAAATCATCTATACAGCGTATTCTAAAAGAATGGGTACCCTATGAACACAGTCCGCCGATTCCTCAGCAATAAAGCCAAACAAACAGACAAAACGGGCTCAGAAACCATAACCACTCTCCCCTACATCAAAGACATTTCCGAAATGACTGCCAGACTACTCGGACCTCTTGGCATCAGGATAGCCCACAAACCCACCAACACACTAAAACAGCAGCTAATGAACTTAAAAGACCCTATACAGACAACAAATAAAACAAACGTCATCTACAAAATACCTTGCAAGAACTGTGATAAACACTACATTGGACAAACTGGCAGAAAGCTAGCCACCAGGATACATGAACATCAACTAGCCACAAAACGACATGACCCACTATCACTCGTATCCTTACATACAGATGAGGAAGGACACCACTTTGACTGGGACAACACATCCATCCTAGGACAAGCCAAACAGAGACGCGCACGAGAATTCCTAGAAGCATGGCATTCCAACTGGAACTCCATCAACAAACACATTGATTTGGAGCCCATCTACCATCCCCTGAGAAAAAGAACAGGAAATGACATCACCAACCCAAGGAAACCTAACCAGGTAAATAGAAAGCGGGACATAACACCAGCGCTTCGTCGGAGGCTCACTGATGATGTTACCTAGAATGGTGACTAAACGTCTGAAAATTAACCTTCCAGCTCAGTGAGCAAACTCACATCCAGAACCTCAACCTGAGCTACAAATCTTCTCAAAACTCGCTATGATCATATACGTTAGCGGAAAACAGGACATCTTGAGGAACAGAGAGGTGGTGAGAGGAGTTGCAATCGAAGCCACTAGGAAGCTTCCCATCCCCATATGCATCAAATGTATGGGAACAACGGCATCTCTCTCTCTCTTGGAGAGCGTGTGACTTATGGTCATTATCCAACTCATTGGGCCAAATGACCGAATTTTACTTCTATAGCTTACGGTTTTATGGAAAGCTTTTACTTGTAGTCAGCCCCATCCACTGAAGTACTGTCATGTGGACTTGGTCACCCAGAGGGGAAATAAAACCCAATAAAACTGGGGAAACAGGTAAACTGTTTGGATTTTCTCTTGATAAGTGTTTTGCTGATGTGAGGAAGTTACGGTGATGATCTATGTCAACAGAGATCTACAGGCAGAATGTGAACCAAATCCCACTGGAATGGTTTGAAGATGTGCTGTAGACACCTCAAGGGTAGACACCAATAAGAAAAGAGAAACAATGCGCAAAAATCCAAATAACTGCAAAGGAAAAAATCACATGGTGTACAAGGAACATTACTGTTCTTATTCTTCAAAATGGAGATCAAGTTTGACCAGTACAAGCAATCCCAAGTATAATTAGTTCGTTCACGTTTTATTTCTGGGAAGGATCTAAGGATCTATAGTAGGCCATTCAGCCCGCCAAATCTGTTCCAGGTTTTCATACAATCATGGATGAAGGAACATTCCAATGCATTTTAACCACACTCTTTCCATAACCCTGTATACCATTAGTAATCAGAAATCTAGCAAACTCTACCTTAAATATCCTCAAAGACTGGGCTTCCACAGCCCTCAGTGGTAGAGAATTTCAAAGGCTCACAAACACCGGATTCGATTCCACCCTCAGGCGACTGTCTGTGTGGAGTTTGCACATTCTCCCGGTGCCTGCATGGGTTTCCTCCGGGTGCTCCTCTCACAGCCCAAAGGTGTGCAGACTAGGTGGATTGGCCGTGCTAAACTGCTCGAAGTGTTCAGGGATGTGTAGATTAGGTGGGCTATAGGGTGATGGGTCTGGGAGGGTCGGCGTGGGCTTGTTGGGTCAAAGGGCCTGTTTGCACAGTGTAGGGATTCAATGATTCTATGATTCTATGATCTGTGTAAAAAGACAATTCTCCTCATCTTAGACCTAAGTAACAATCCCCTTATTTTTAAATTGTGGTCCTATTTCGAGATTCTGCATCCAGGGAAAACATCTTATCTGCATCTGCGTAAATACTCACCATGTAATGTAGGTCACATTCATGTAACCTGCAAATAATAGCAGTAATGCAATAAGCTTCATATTATCAGTCAATAGGACTCTTCTAGTTTGACTAGAGAGGTGGCTAACTTGATCCACATTAGACTACCTCAGGCTTGGGAGGAAGGCAAACACATTGAGCAACTAACTAACATTAGTTGGACACGTTGCAGGAGATTTCATTACATCATTTCCCAAACTAACTGCCCTGTCCAGTTAAACAGATGAAACTAAAAAAAACTAGTGTGGATGCAGGATATTTGAAACAGTTGCTGGAGAAACTCAGTAGATCCAGCAGCATCTGTGGAGAGAAAGTAGATACCCAAGGATCACTGCACTTGAAATGTTCACACTATTTTCTCTTCACAGTGGCTGTCAGACCTGCTGAGTTTCTCTATCAATTTCTGTTTGTGCTCTGAAGAAGGGTCACTAGACCTGAAACATTAACTCTGCTTTCTCTCCACAGATGCTGTGAGACATTTTTCACCGTTTCTGTTTTCATTTCTAATATCCAGCATCCGGAGTTTGTTGTTTTTTATCTGTTTTTGTTATTCTCAGATAAATAGATATTTGTTTTATTCTTTATAAAATATTTTGTATAATATAAAATAATAAACAGAAATGAAAAGTCTGAATCACATATTGCAATGCAATCAATGTGAGTTAATCAGCGAGAATTCATCTAATTTGCTCTATTGTTACGTGATCTGAGGAAATGTGAAATAATCTTGTGAAATATGATTTAATCAGCATAATGTGATCTCATCTGCTATAATGCGACCTAATGATGTGTAATACAATCTAAATTAATGGAATGTGATCTAATCTGGTGTGAGTGAGTGAGAACGATGGTCTTCATTTGTCTCAGAGAATGATTGACTGTGTATCTCTTCTGGACTGAAGCATTGATGTATTCGCTATTATATATCTGTTCTAATGTGATCCAAACTGATCTAATGTGATCTCGTTGTAATGTTATGTAATCTGAGATGTAAAATGGCATGAACTGGACTAATGATACCTCTTTTCTAATTAGCTCTTCCTGTCGATATAACATTACATCGCAACATAGGAAATAGGGGCAGGAGTAGGCCAATCTGTCCTTTGAGCTTGTCCCGCCCTTCAATGTAATCATGGCTGATCGTCCCGCTCACAGAGTCTTAAAGCTTGCCCCCCAAATGAACCACACAGACACTCGTCATTTGTGGCAAGGCTTGGTCGACGTAATGGGCTACAAAATGAAGTCAAACAGAATTGCAGGCAATAGTACATCCCCACCCAAAGAGCTCGATGCATTCTGTACTCGCTTTGAACAGAAGGGCAGTGAAATGATGTCACCTATCCCATCAGCCACAGGTGCACCTGCACCCACAGTTACCATTAGATTGGCCTTCTTAAGGGCCAATCCACAGAAAGAACTGGCCTGGATGGAGCCCCCAGCCATGTACGGACACCTGATGGGAGTGTTCGCTGACATCTTTAACATCTGCTTACTACAACCTTAAGTCCCCACCTGCTCCAAGAAGACCATCATCATTCTGGTACCAAAGAAAAATCATGCAGTGTGCCTCAATGACTACTGCCCAATGGCTCTGACATCCATAATTATGAAGTGCTTTGAGAAGTTAATCATGGCTCATATCAGCTCCTGCCTCCAAGATTGCCTTGATACCTCCTGGTACAACACTCCCATAGCAGATGCCACCTCCTGGTACAACTTGCCCACAACAGATGACACCTCCTGGTACAACATGCCCGCAGCAGATACCATCTCCTGGTATAACATGCCCACAGCAGATGCCACCTCCTGGTACAACATGCCCACAGCAAATGCCACCTCCTAGTACAACATACCCACAGCAGATGCCACCTCCTGGTACAACACGCCCACAGCTGATGTCACCTCCTGGTACAACACACCCACAGCAGATGCCACCTCCTGGCTCTACACACAGCCCAGGAATATCTGGATAACAAGCGTATCAACTTTAGGCATTTCAGAGATAGTAGGAACTGCAGATGCTGGACAATCCGAGATAACAAGGTGGAGAGCGGGATGAACACAGCAGGCCAAGCAGCATCATAGGAGCAGGAAAGCTGACGCTTTGGGCCTAAACCCTTCTTCAAAATTTCTGAGGAAGAGTCTAGGCCCGAAACGTCAGCTCTCCCCGCTCCTATGATGCTGGTTGGCCTGCTGTGTTCATCCAGCTCTTCACCTTGTTATCTACTTCAGGCTTCTACTTATTGGTTATAGCTCCACCTTCAACACAGTTTGTCCACATTGCTGGGTCCAAATCCTGAAATTCCATCCCTTAGGGCATTATGGGTCAACCCACAGCAGGTGGACTGCAGTGGTTCAAGAAGGCAGCTCACCACCATCTTCTCAAGGGGCAACTAGGGATTGGCAATAAATGCTGGCCTGTCAGCAACTCAAATGACTAGAAAAAAAACCCATGATTCCACACAAACCTATCTCTAAGCTCTGAGACCAAAATCGCTGTAACCCAATCTGTGCCTGGATTCTCAACTTCCTGACTCACAGATCACAGTTGGTCAGGATCAGTGACAACATCTCCTCCATGATAATCCTCAACACTGGTGCCCCACAAGGCTGCATACTCAGCCCCCTACTATACTCCTTACACACTCACGGCTGTGCGGCCAAATTCCGCGCTAACTGCATTTACAAGTTTCCTGATGACACCGCTGTTGTAGGTCAGCTCTCACACAATGGTGAGATGGTGCGCAGGAAGGAGACTGACTGCTTAGAGCACAGTGTAAAGACAACTATCTCTTCATCAACATCAGCAAAATGAAGGAACTGAAGTGGAGTGGAGTGCAATCCCCTGTCTGTATCAAAGTTGCTGGAGTGGAGATGGTCAACAACATCAAGTTCCTGGGAGTGATGATCGCCAACAATCTGTCCAGGTCCAAATGTGAAGCTGGATGAACACAGCTGGCCAAGCAGCACCTCAGGAGCACAAAAGCTGATGTTTCAGGCCTAGACCCTTCATCATCTCTCTGATGAAGGGTGTAGGCCTGAAACGTCAGCTTTTGTGCTCCTGAGATGCTACTTGGCCTGCTGTGTTCATCCAGCTTCACATTTGGTTATCTTGGATTCTCCAGCATCTGCAGTTCCCATTATCTCTAATCTGTCCTGGTCCACCCACTTTGACACTACGGTGAAGAAAGTATAATGCCTCTGCTTTCTCAGGAGGCTAAAGAAATTCAGCATATCAACAAGGATTCTTACTGATTTTTATAGATGGTCCATCCTATCTAGTTGCAACACAGGGTAATACAGCAACTGTTGTTCGCAGACCGAAAACTACAGAAAGTCATGAACACAGCCCAGTCCATCACACAAACCAGCCTTCCATCCACTGTTAATAAAATGTGAGGCTGGATGAACACAGTAGGCCAAGCAGCATCTCAGGAGCACAAAAGCTGACGTTTCGGGCCTAGACCCTTCATCAGAGAGGGGGATGGGGGGAGGGAACTGGAATAAATAGGGAGAGAGGGGGAGGCGGACCGAAGATGGAGAGCAAAGAAGATGGGTGGAGAGGGTGTAGGTGGGGAGGTAGGGAGGGGATAGGTCAGTCCAGGGAAGACGGACAGGTCAAGGAGGTGGGATGAGGTTAGTAGGTAGCTGGGGGTGCGGCTGGGGGTGGGAGGAAGGGATGGGTGAGAGGAAGAACCGGTTAGGGAGGCAGAGACAGGTTGGACTGGTTTTGGGATGCAGTGGGTGGGGGGGAAGAGCTGGGCTGGTTGTGTGGTGCAGTGGGGGGAGGGGATGAACTGGGCTGGTTTAGGGATGCAGTGGGGGAAGGGGAGATTTTGAAACTGGTGAAGTCCACATTGATACCATATGGCTGCAGGGTTCCCAGGCGGAATATGAGTTGCTGTTCCTGCAACCTTCGGGTGGCATCATTGTGGCAGTGCAGGAGGCCCATGATGGACATGTCATCAAGAGAATGGGAGGGGGAGTGGAAATGGTTTGCGACTGGGAGGTGCAGTTGTTTGTTGCGAACTGAGCGGAGGTGTTCTGCAAAGCGGTCCCCAAGCCTCCATCCACTGACTCTGTCTATACTTCCTGCTGCTTCGGGAAAGCAGCTAACACATTGAAGATCCCTCCTACTCCAGTTATACTCTCTTCCAACTTCTCCCATTTGGGCAGTAGATATAAAGGATTGTATAAATTTCTAAACAGACTCAAGAACAGCTTCTTCCCTGCTGTTACCAGACTTTTGAATAGGCCTCTTTAGTGTAAATGTTGATCTCTCTCTCCACACCTTCTCAGCAGAAGTAACACTGCATCCTCCTCTGTTTCTGTTACTTTGATGTGCTTGTATAGTACAATCTGCCTGTAAAGCATGTAAGACAACACCCTTCACTATGCCTGGGTACACATGACTGGAATAAATCAAGTCAAGCCAAATCAAATTACACAACCCAGACCAGATATCCCAATTTGACCTAGTCCCATTGGCCAGCATTTGGCCCATATCCCTCTAGACCTATTCATGTACTCAACCAAATACCTCTTAAATGTTGCAATTGTACCTGCTGCTACCACTTTTTCTGGCAGCATGGTCCATGCACACACCAAAGTCTGCATGAAAACGTTGCCCATCAAGTCCTTGTTTAAATCTTTTCCTTCTCACCTTAAACCTATGCCCTCCATTTTTGGTTTCCTCTACCCTGGGAAGAAGATCTTGACTATTCACCTTATCCATGCCCCTCATAATTTTATAATCCACCAGAAGGTCACCCCTCAGCCTGTGACGCTCCAGGGAAAATAGCCCCAGGCTATTCAGTCTCTCCCTATAGCTCATACCCTCCAGTCCCAGCAACATTCTTGCAAATCTTTTCTGTACCCTCTCAAGTTTAACATCTTTCCTAGAGAAGGGTGACCAGAATTGTACACAGCATTCTAAAGTGGCCTTACCGATGTCTTGTACAGCCAAAACACGATGTCTCAACTCCAATACTCAATGTTTTGACCAAATGTGTCAAACACTTGCATCACTGCTCTGTCTACCTGCGATTCCACTTACAAGGAATTACGTACCTGCAACCCCAGGCCTCATTGTTAGGCAACACTCCTCAGGTCCCTCAGGTTTGCCTTCCCAAAATACATCTCATATTTATCTAAATTAAATTCCATGTCCAACTCCTTGGTCCTTTGGCTCATTTGATCAAGATCCCATTGTACTCTGAGATAATCTTCTTCACTGTCAACTGCACCACCATGGTGCCATGTGCAAACTTACTAACCATACCTCCTAATTTCACATCCAAATCATTTATATAAGTGACAAAAAACAGTGTACACAGCACCAATCCTTGTGGCACGCCACTCGTTACTGTCTTCTTGCCCCTTTCGCAACCCTCCACCATTGATCAGAGATAGTAAGAACTGCCAGTGCCGGATACAGAGATAACACAGCGTGGAGCTGGAGGAGCACAGCAGGCCAGGCAGCATCAGAGGAGCAGGAAAGCTGATGTTTCAGGTCCGGACCCTTCTTCAGAAATTGGGGAGGGGGAAAGGAGCACAGAAATAAATAAAGAGGAGGTACAGTCTCTGAACTCTCATTGTCTCATTTTTAAAAGCCTCCCACTTCCCTACAGCCGCTTTATCAGTGAATAGCCTTCCCCAATCAATTTTTGAACGTTCCTGTCTAATACTGTCCAAATTGGCCTCATCGCAGTTTAGAACGTTAACTTTTCGATCAGTTCTATCCTTTCTCCTAAAAAATTTAAAGCTAATAAAATTATAATCACTTGTCCCAAAGTCTTCCCACACTGACACCCCAGTCACTTGCCCTGCTTTACTTCCCAACAGATGGCCAAATATTGCTCCTTCTCTAGTAGGTTTATCCTCATATTGAACAAGAAAATTTTCTTGTACACACTTAACAAATTCCTCCCTATCAAAGCACTTAACACTATAACAGTGCCAGGCTATGTTTCAGCTCCCTGTTCCCAATTTCTCCCCGTACCCTTTGTTCCTTTTGGACCTAAGAGCTATATCTAGCTAGGTCTCAGGTCCATAAAATTAGAGACGAAGAAGGCAAATCCACGAAACAGGATGACGATTTGGAAACCCAGTCATCAGATGCAATTTTCGAAAATTTAAGCAGATTGCATGATGTCAAAGAGAATGAAGCTGCTATGATTAGCCCATCTGTTTCAATAGAAATAAGTTTGGAATTAAAAGTGCTGCACCAAATAGCCTACTCAGAAATCGAATTATAAACAATATCTGAGTGTTATTTGAAAAAAAAATCATAGATGAGGAAGTAGAGAGAACCTCAATCACAAGGTGACGAGCAATGGATAGTGATCCTTCAGGTGTTAATTCCATCTGTGTATTGCAATGTTATCTTATAAGTCACTCATGAAATTAAAATGGCATGTCCCATATGTTAGAAAAATGTATACTAATGCACTGAAACATTTTTATTGGTCAGGATTACTGAAATATGCCAACAAGTGTCCTTTGCCATGTTACACATGGCAGGTTTTGGTAAATCCCAACTGCAAATTATGCCTGTGCCTTTAATCTTAACACCAGTTTTGGATATTAATCCTTAATACCAATGTTTATCAGCTTCTTAATCAATTGCAAATGACTCCTAGTGCCTTTTGAAACAAAAATACTGCAAAATAGATCATGGAAATGTTAGTTTTATTTGTAATGTCAGGATTACACAAAGAAATACAATAAGATCAAAGTTCAAACTTTATCTTTCAAACATTCAAATATTTAAAAACAAGATGACTTGGGAATAAAACAATTTATATCCTATGAGTCTACAAGATTTCATCATTTTGAACTAATAGCTGGACACAAAGTGAGAGCACCACTAAAGTAAATTAAAGAAAAAGTGATAAATCAGATTTCAAACATTGTGTTTCCAGCCGATGTTTTGAATGTTGGAGGGAACTTGATCAAAGCATGTAACCTGGCTAAAAAACATATGAAGGGTGCTTAACAAACAATGATAACTAGAGCTGACAAAAACGCCAAAGTTTGAAATGTTATTGCAGGAAACAAGATGTTAGTGTTTTTACCTGTCTGTGAGGAAACCATTAAAAACAAGGTCCATTGGATCTTATCAAATTAGACAGGAAGTGAATTACATGAATTATGTAATAAGTATTCCAGACAAGAGAAAGAATGAATAAAAGTGGCATGTTAAATACTACAGAGACATTAGGAATGACAGTCAGGAGAAAACTTATTACATTGAAAGAAGTAGGGAAAGAAATAGAAATACCAGAATAATTGGAAACTGAATCAGAAATTGAAAATTCTAAAGTTCTAAAGAAAACAAAATGTCATGGTGGCCACTTTATCAAAAGCACATATGAAGGACACTGAATACCGTGGTGGCCATGAACTTCCACAAAACGGTTACCATGATAACTCATCATATGTTTAATGTCAATATGTTACTGTTGTTAATAATCTTTAATCCAACTCTGCATCATGAGACTGCTTGTAACCTCTATGTAAACATCCAATTAATATTTTCTCCTTCATTAACCCCTCTGAGACAAATTGTGTCATCAGCTAACATCAGTGGCTGACTTGCTCCAGTGTCTCTAATATTTTGATTGGTTTACTTCCTTGATAATAAAATATAAGAAAATGTCTCTCTCTTTGGGATAGAATCTTTGAACTCCCAGTGGCCTGATTCTCTCCATCAATTGTTGACAATGGATTTTCTTGACTGTCCTGATCATCTCTCTCACATTCTAAGGAAACACAAAGAGTCTTTGATAATTTGAAAGCTGTGCTGACAATTGCAATTTTTCAACAGGATGAAACTATGAAAAACCATTCAAATTGGCTGCTGTAGCCAGCAACATTAGTATGTGTGCTGTTTTCTTACAAGAAGATGACACAAGGGTCAAATAGCCAGTAGGTTATTTTCAATCAAATTGAATACTGGTCAACAGAAATATTTAATTGTGGAAAAAGAGAGATTGAGTTTCATGCTTCCACTTACATTCATTTACAATTCTTCATGTCCAGCAACTATAAAAATATTATTATTTACTCAAACCAAAATCCTTTCATTTTATTTTAGATTTCAGGAAAAGAATTCAGGACTGTTTGATTGGAGTTTGATATTACTGCCATACAATTTAAAAATCATTCAATGATCAACATGAACAATGATTTAGTAAGCATTTCGTCAAAGGAAAATAGAAAGAAAGCTTAATGTCACCATCAAAATGATTATGAATATGACCGTGATGAAAATCAGAGCATATGCAATGTAAATGTATTATTATGCTAGTTGTAATTAGAAATATGTTCAGAAGAACTTTTTGACAGAAAGTGAAATACCTTTTCAGGATATATTTTCATTCTCTCTTTGCGGAGGGATGAGAATATGTGATAAAAAGAATACATTATCTTTTTTTGGAAGTTGCATTTTAACATAAAGGCAGAGGGATTTTGCCAGATTTATGAGTTTCTTTTTAGAAAGGTCATAAAGTTATTCTGGATTAGTGATATAAATACATCACTGCTAAGAAAGTATGTGACCACAATCAATGGCTTGAGAAAACCCCTGGAACGTTAATGAATAAGAATACCACTAAGTTTATGATAGACAAACCCATGTTCTAAAGAAGGGTCACTGGGCCTTAACTCTTGATTTCTCTCTACAAGAGACCTGCCGCCAGACCTGCTGAGACTTTTCAGCAATTTCTGTTTTTATTTGTTGCCAATGCCAATAGATTTTTTTTGTTTTTACATCAGAACAGAAAATAAACAACTTTTTCCTGATCATTTCAGAAGGAATAGAATGTAGTGTAATTCAAGAGAGGTGTGGTTTCTAGTCTGTAGTTTCCTAAGTGGAATTGCTTCAATGAAAGTTTTCAAATGTTAGAACTGAGAATGTTTGGGCCCTCAGAATTGTGAAAGGCACATACCTGCATGCTTAGAAATGATTCATTAATTTATTTCCACAATGTACAGAAAAGAACCTGCAAGGGATCAGTAAAGTAGAAAATAAAATAATTGAGATAGGAGTATAATTTCTCTGGTGCCAAGTCCCTGTGATAAATAATATTGGGAAACAGGTTAAGACTTTGTTTTGATATTTGTGTTAATGTGTTTTAAAACTGTTTTCTTCTTTTGCTGTGCCTTTTCTATGGTAAACTTATGTTCTGTCGTTAAAGAATGTTTACTGCTTTGTGTGAATATGTTTTCAGTAGCTAACCACAACATTAACGAAATATAAAATTTTAAGCGTATAAAGTCAAAGATCATTTTGGAATTTGACTTGTTCTGCAATACCATCAGCTGGGATCACAACATAACAGTTTGCTTTTCTACATCACGCACATCTGAATCTAGAATCTCTCAACACTGTTCATACATTTTATATTTTGTTAGGAGGTCTGCTGTGTCCCAATTTAAACTCAGGTAATTTGTGGGCATTTTGACAATGTGCCTTTGATCTTGATTTGCTTGTTATTGATCCAGCACATACTGTGATTGATTGCTTTTCGCAAGTAAGTTAAACTGGCCTCTCAGTAGAGATTCGTCTTCCTAATAGTAAGCTTTGCTTTGCACTCACCAAATGTTGTAAAAAACAAAGACATTGAGGGCCATCTCAAATATATTAGTATGGTTTAAGGCTCGACCATGTGTTTTACTTGCAGACTAACTTGCTTTTTCAAGAATGATTGGCTTCTTCAGCGCAATGTTTTCCTAAATCGGTCACTATGCTATGTGGCTAATAATGATTTAATAATCTAGCATGTATTTAGGATCTGTTGACTCCATGAGTTAGTTTATTTGAAACAGTGGAACACATTACAAGTTATTGAGCGTATTTTACAGCAAACTAACTGATCTATGTGAGTATGGCTTCCAAACCCATAGCAAATTAACAGGAAGGCAGAGTTGCAATAATCTATACACACCTCATTGTTTCCTTCAAGCCCAACTCTCTTAAAGGCAAGAGAGATAGTAAGAACTGCTGATGCTGGAGTCAGAGATAACACAATGTGGAGCTGGAGGGACACAGTAGGCCAGGCAGCATCAGAGGAGCAGGAAAGCTAACATTTCAGGTCGGAATCCTGTTTCTGAAGAACAATTAGCAGTTACAAGAAATTTATTTGGTTTGTTCATAGTAGTTAATTTGTTCACTGTTGGAGTTACACAAGATAATTGTTACTTGTTGATTGTAAAGTGAGTGTCAGTGAGTGGTGTTTATCTGTTCATATGCCCTGGCTTTCTCTTGAGTTTTAAAGTACCCACAGTCTTTCAAACACAAAACAAGAAAGAACAAAGTTGAATGAATTCTCTGGCACTCTCAGCTGATTGTTGATTTCGCCCACACTTCCCCTTCCCCCATTTCATCACATGTGAAATGTTCTCACTGAGTTTTATTCTGTTTCATTTCATTTTATTTAACCACTAGAAGTTGCTGAAAGGCAGGTTGCACCACTTTTCACACTCCTTTTACAGATTATAGGGTGAGGTGCTTCTTTTTGGGTGTTTCTGATTAGTTTTCCTCTTTATAGCAGTCTCCGTGTCCCTTGTTCTGTGTCTCTGTGTAATTATCCGTGTCTAGGTGGATGGGTCTCAAGCAATAAAAATAAAGACATGGTAGAGTCAGGATTATGGAGGGGATAGGCTTTAAGGTCTTAAAGGACAGAAAGGTGGATCTTTTTAGGGAGGGAATTCCAGAATGAAGAACTTGGATAGCTGAGACACAGTCTTCAATGATGGGATCAAGGATGCAGCAGAGACCGAAACTGGAGGACTGTAATTATCTTGGAGAGTTGTAGAAACAGAGGAGGCGAACAAATCAGGGAGAGATTTCAAAACAAAAATAAGAAATACCAAACTCAAACAGTTGCCAAATTAGGAGACAATGTGGGCCAGTGAGTCCAGAGATAATGGGAGAACAGATATTGAATAAGCATATTAATAATCATAGCATCATTTCAGAGCTTGGTAGTTCTATTCCTATTATCTAAGAATCTGTCATGACATCTCTACAAACCCCATACTCCTATGAGTAAGTAGCACATGTTAAGCTCCCAGCGACGTGGAAAATTGCACTGTCAGGAATAAGAATTCTGCATGAGCTTTCCAGTTTAAGAAATGTATGTTGAGGCGGTTACAATCAAAAACCCTTTTGCACAAAATGTCAGGGCAACTTAATAAATTTGGCTAAACCTTGGCAGGCATTCCAAGTCTTTATTGGAAACTGATTTACTGGAGGTCAGTCCAGTATGACATTGACACAACGGAATGCCTGCACTTATTTCACTGAAGCTGCTATTTTTACTTCTCCACAACTTATTCCTGCAGCATGTTTGAAACAAGATACAGTCACACATCAGGTAGATAGTTACATTCCAAGCAGGATTACATGTTTCTGATCACCATGCATGAAAAAGTCCAGGAATCTCTCATAAAATCACATACAAAACAGTAACAAAGCAATGCAATCACACACCAACTGGAAAATGGAGTGGTCTGGTGACCTGGCTGAGGATTTCATGAAGGCTGTTGAGGAGCTGATCCAGACAAATTGTTCACTGTGAACAAGGGTTCAAATCCCAAGGGAGAATGAAGAGGAAAAGCATGTATTTGTATGGTGCCTACATCACCGTGCATAAAACACAGAAAGTTAGCACGCAGATGCAGCAGGTAACCATGAAGGCTAATTCAAGAATATTGACTCTAATTTTAAGAGGGTTGGTGTATAAGAGTAGGGAAGTCTTATTGCAACTGTATAAAGTGCTGGTGAGACCATATTCACAGTACTGTGAGCAGTTTGGTCCCCTATTTTCTATGTTTTTTATAAACTAGGTCCTGTGTAAGACAAAGTCATCTTCAAAATGGTATAGCTGGTTGTTTTCCTGTACCACAACAGACCAAGCAGGCTCTGTTCAAAATCAAACGCCCCCAGCTAATATCAAGAGGAAGAATTGTTTCAGTTCTGTAGTTAGATGAAAATAGGACAACTTAATAGAATTTTTGCAACACTTTTAATCAACAAATAACCAGAACAGCGAGCAGTGAACAGCAATTAACAGTAACCATCTTACAAGTCGTTCCCCTCTCTGAGAGCAATAACTTGTCAGGAACGCAAGTTTCATCTTAAATCAGAAAGAATGGCTGGGTGAGTACCTTAATTGGACAATTCAATTTGTTCTGGGGACCCTGATACTCCATTAGAGTCTAAACTTGACAAGCCACTTTGTTCCACTGAAAGGAAATGTCACATACTTTGGATATATGGCACAGAAGCAACCATTGGTCTGAAAAGGATCATACTGGTGTTTAAAAGTAAAGTCACTGTAGTCTTGTTCTCTCATTAGAAAGACATAACCGGTGATAGTTTAACCTGAGGGTCACTATGGTTCAGGCAAGGGGAGAAGTTGAGAAAAGCAGTCCTTCATGGTAACCTCAGCAGCAGTTGAACTCACAGTGTTGGCGTTATTCTGCAGTTACAAACCAGCTGCCTGGCTAACTGAGCTAACTGACTCCTATTTCTAGCATGCGTTACTCCACTTGTGTATCCTCTCATCTTCCCACAGCTAAAACTGCCATCTTAACCATCTATTTCCTTCTCCCTCCTTTTAAATGTATCTATATATATGCTTAAACACATCTATTTGATTCAGACTGCTCCTTGTGATGGTGAGCTCCACATTGCCACTGTTTTGTGATTGAAGGTGTTCCTCTGGAATGCCCTGTTGGATTTCTTGGTAACTATCTTCCACAAATGGTCTCTAGTTCGGAGACCATTAACTAGCTGCACACAGGTGCCTTTATCCGAATACAAAGTTTGGGAGCCCTGGCGGGGGGGCTCTTGTACAGCTTGTGTGAAGTACATGGAATTGGTAAGGTCCTGAGGAATGTTGTGGAACAGAGGAATCTAGGAATACAAGTGCATAGTTTATTGAAAATGGTGTCACAGGTGGATAGGATGGTGAAGAAGGCATTTAGCATGCTGGTCTTCATCAGTCAAAACATTGAGTACAGGAGTTGGGATGTTATGTTTCAGTTGTAAAAGTCATTGATGAGGCTGCACTTGGAGTATTGTGTACAGTTTTGGTCACCCTGTTTCAGGAATGACATAGTTAAACGGGAAAGTGCCCAAAGACTACTTACAAGGATGTTGCCAGGACTAGTCGGCCTGAGTTATAGGGAGAGGTTGGCCAGGATAGGACTTTATTTCTTGGAATGTAGGAGAATGAGGGGTGGCCTTATTGAGGTGTATAAAATCATGAGGGGCATAGATAGGATGAAAGCATGTAGTCTTTTTCCCAGGGATGGGGAATTGAAAACTAGTGGGCATAGGGTTAAGGCGAGAGGGGAACGACTTAAGAAGGACCCAAGGGACAACTTCTTCACACAGAGAGTGGTATGAATATGGAATGGGCCGCCAGAGAGAGTGGTTGAGGCAGGTACAATAACAACATTTAAAAACCATTTGGACAGGTACATGGTTGGGAAGGTTTAGAGGGATAAGGATCAAATGCGGGCAATTGCAGTGTGCACCATGATCAGCTGGGCCAGTTTGGGCCAAAGGGCCTGTTTCCATGTTGTATTTCTCTATGACACAATGACCCTATGATACTGTGGTAATGTCTCTACCCCTGAGACAGGATACCCAAGTCTCAAAGTTCTATCTACCCCAAAGGTGTGCAGTAACATCTCTGAACAGATTGTTTAGTTGTTCTCAATGCTTTTATATATCTCTCAATAAATCAATAAGACAAGCAACTACCAGTATAAAAATGTAAGCCCTAAAAGCAGAAATTGGACTTGAATTCAATCTCCTTTCATTTTGAATGTGTAAATTTGATTTCTTGGAATGATATGAGTTCCTGGGATCTTGCAACAGTCTAAGAAAACTTCATTCACCAAGACTATGAGTTGCTATTAATTCTGAAGTGAAACAGAATTAAGATTTTCTGTGCGTCACACGAAGTTTCCCGAGATGTAATACTCTGAGCATTATACATGTTAATTATTTTATCGTTGGTTTCTTTTTGATTCGTAAAGGCTCATTCTATGTTTTAGACAAACATTACAGTTACATGAATGCAAACTTTGATGCAGAAATATGGCATTAGCAATGATACAAGTTATTACTAGTTAGGTTAGGTGGGAAAGACATTGCAAAATAGCACTCATTAAACTCAATTTAATCTCTCATTGCCAACAGATAGATTTCCAGCAACATAATGAACAACTTGCATTTATATGACAACCTTCATGCAGCAAATTATGCAATATGGCCTTAACAAAAATAATGATATCCAGGCATCTAAACTCAGTTGCACAAGAGATTAAAGTCAGGGATGTGTAGTAAAGTAAACCAGTGTACATTGCTTGGTTTCCTGAGGGCGTGGAGTGGAGTGTGGGGGTGTGTGCTTGCATGGGGGTGAGGGAGGGGAGTATGGTCTTGGAGATGGACGGTGGGGAAGTAATTGCCATACTTATAAAAGATTTGACTTAGGGAGTCAGTGCAGGTCAGAGAATAGAACAGTCTGATCTGACTGTGTAAAAACAGCCCTGTCTAATTTTAACTTGCCAGTGAGATGGATGGTTCTTAAATTTATTCCCAACCTTTACCGCATTCCCCCCCCCCCGACTCAAAAACACAAAAATTCTGTCTTAGTTTCCCTGATGTAGTTTAGACAGATGAATCCCCATGGACCCTTTAGCTTAAGGACTAAAGGATGGTGATTAGCTGTTTGAGCAGTCTTGTTTTTATACTGATTATTCTTGTTCGGTTTGGAAGGAATGCATTGATATTTTCTTGGCTAGGCTGATGCAATGTTAAAGAAAGGACTGCAGATGCTGAGATCTGAAACAAAGGCAGAATGTATTGGAGAAACTCAGCAGGTCTGATAGCATCTGCGGAGAGAAAAATAGAGAGAAAGTATTGAATACTGTGGCCCCTCATCAGAACTGAAATCAAATGGGAAATGGTGGTATTTATGCTGATGACAGGGTGATGAGGGTGAGAGGGTGATGCGTTGGGTGGAGTAAGATAAATAGATGGAGATGATGCCCACAGAGAGAAAGAAAGAAATGGAAAGCAGACAAAGGGGTTGCTGATAGTAAGGCAGGGAATAAGTAAATGCTGCAGGGATAATAGCATAAGGATCCTTTTCTGATGAAGGGTCTAGGCCTGAAATGTCAGCTTTTGTGTTCCTAAGATGCTGCTTGGCCTGCTGTGTTTATCCAGCTTCACACTTTATTATATTACATAATAGCAGGAACTGTGATTAGCTCAAAATCAATGATAGTGTTGAGAGGACCACGTACAAAACAGGATCCTGGTGGTGTGGGGCATGCTCTGAAATTGTTAAACTTCATGCTGAGTCCTGAAGCTGTAAAGTACGTAGGTGGACGATGAGATGTTGTTCTGCCTGCTTGTGTTGAAATTCACTAGATCACTGTGTTAAACATGAGAAAAAAATGTTTCCCTGGGAACACAGTGGTATATTGGAGTGGCAGGAAACTGGGAACTCGGGGTCATTTTTACAGATAGAGCAGAAGTGTTCGGAAAGTGGTTACCCAGTCTGCGTTTAATCTCCCAATGTAGAACACCGCCATCCATGTTTGATACCCTTCCCCACAACTCCAGCCCTCAGGAAACCAAGCAATGTACACTGGTTTACTTTACTACACATCCCTGACTTTAATCTCTTGTGCAACTGAGTTTAGATGCCTGGATATCATTATTTTTGTTAAGGCCATATTGCATAATTTGCTGCATGAAGGTTGTCATATAAATTTTTGTATCATTGATACAAAATGATTGTAATCATTTACAACAATTCATAGCTCCCACTATCACCTATTCACCACTTACCACCATCAGCAATCTCTTTGTGTGTTTCCCCTTTGACCACTAGACAAGTGGTGTTTAATGCTGAAGACAAATGAGAGTTTCTCGTCAGTTTCTGAAGTCTCCACATAGATGTCTTGTTTAGTTCAAGGGTTTTTTCACTGACCCATCTGCCTGCACAACACTGAGTCCGCAGTAGAGTTATGGTTAAGGAGGATTCTAATCACCTTCTTGTTGATAATTGTCATGAGAATGGTAGTTAATAAATTTAATTCATGCAATGGGATGAAATGTACTGGAATAATGGACTGGGGCTTTGAGATGGCTGAAATACTTGGTTGTGTATTTCTGTTTGAGTCAGGACCGAGCTTGATATTTCGCCATAATTCATAATCCGATTTTTTTTTAGTCACAATTTTTGCTTTCCAGCAAATAAGTGGACTGAAGCAGGAATGTTGGTCAGTCTCTGGCAAGATAGAAGTTATCCAACAGAAATTGCATCAACCGTCAGGATCATTTTTACTTAATAACCCTCTAAAGTGCCAACGTTTCCAACAAATTAGACTTGTACTTGTTATGATGCACAGAAAATTGTAGGTTTGATGTCTTGTTTCTGTGATGAGACAATGAATTTCAGCCAGGTCAATGTTAGGGATGCTGGTTGGAATGTTTCAAGTCCAGAATGACTCCTCTTCAGACCTTCAGGGTTCTGATACAGAACATGACGCCTTAACCCTGTTTCTGTCTCCACAGATACTGCCAGGCCTGCTGAGTTTCTCCAGTGTTCTCTGTGTTTGTTTCAGATTTCCAGCATCGACAATACTTTGTTTTCATTAGGCAGACTAATGATTACTCCGAGTTAACATGGATGAAAGGTCTGATCCAGTCAGCACAGGTTAAGGGCGCGTTTGCTTGTTTTCGAATAGAGAGGTGGGGAAGGGAGCAGGATGTAGGAAGCTAGTACGGAGCAGGGATTGTAACACAATGGTGGGGTGAAGTTTCAGGTCTTGCCAATATGCCCCTTGATGTGCCTCAAACAACAAGGTTTGGTTAATAACAA
The DNA here is from genome assembly GCF_030684315.1 of Stegostoma tigrinum. Classification (NCBI taxonomy): domain Eukaryota; kingdom Metazoa; phylum Chordata; class Chondrichthyes; order Orectolobiformes; family Stegostomatidae; genus Stegostoma; species Stegostoma tigrinum. Next base: position 5,144,077 of record NC_081374.1, read on the forward strand.
GAATGAAGCGTAAATGAGGGTGAACTGAGTGCATCATATTAATTTGTGGCCATTTTAATTTCAGCTTGAGTCACTGGAATGGGATCCAAGTGGCTACAGAGAGGGAAATTCCAGCAGTTGTTATTATGATATGAGTGTAGAGAATTGGCTGGCATCGATAGAAGAGTGGGTTCAGTTTGTAAATAAGTATATTGGGGTCGGATGCCCTCATTGAACCTCGGTTGCTATTTTAACTCTGTCCCATAAGGATCTCTATTATTTAGATTTAACAATCTCCTGGGTTGGCTTCAGGGCAATCTACACTCTTCAGATGTACCCTGCTGCAGTGGGCTACCCCATTGTGCATGAACATGTGAAATAGGAACAGCAGTAGACCATTCGGCCCATTGAACCTTCGCCACATTCACTGTGATTACAACTGCCACCAAAAAGGGACAAAGGCAGCAGATACATGAGAACATCACCCCCTGCAAGTTCCCCTCCAAGCCACTCACCATCCTGACTTTGAAATATATCGCTGTTCCTTCAGTATCGCTGGGTCAATGCCCTGGAATTCCCACCCTAATGGCATTGTGGATGTCCACCAAGCAGATTGCACCAGTTCAGGAAGACTGCACACCTTCAGGGTATTTAGAGATGGACAATAAATGTCTCTATACAAGGAAAGGTTCTGAGGAAGGGTGGGTAGGCGCAAAAAGGTAACTCAGGTTTCTTCCCACTGATGCTGCCAGACCTGCTGAGCTCTTCCAGCAATTTCTGTTTGTGTTTCTGTTTGTGAATAAAAGTCCCAAGCCAAGGAAGTGATATATCTCATGAACAAAAGGTGCAGGAACAGACTGATTGCCTTGCACTGGTCTGAAATGAGGGGTTCATTGTTATATGATTTGATGTAAGAGAAATAGATAGTAAGCAGGAAAGAAAAATAAATCTGTGCTTCAACAGATGTGAAGTTTTGGAATGAATAATTAGCAATCATGTTGCTAACCTCAGAATCCAAAACAAAACCAGACACCTGGCGCTTCTATAAGGATAATGAAGGTAGCATTTGGTATGCATGCATTTCTTGGTCAGTGCTTTGAGTGCAGGAGTTGGAAGGTCATGTTGTGGCTATACAGGGCATTGGTTCAGCCACTTTTGGAGCATTGTGTGCAGTTCTGGTCTCCCTGCTATAGGAAGGATGTTATGAAATTTGAAAGGGGCCAGAAAAGATTTACTGGGATGTTACCAGGTTTTGAAGGGTTTGGGCTATAGGGAGAGGCAGAATAGACTGGGGCTATTTTCCCTGGAGCATTGGAAGCTGAAGGGTGACCTTATAGAGGTTTGTAAAATCATGAGGGGCAAAGATAAGGAAATTGACAAGGTCTTTTCCCTGGAATGGGTGAGTCCAAAACTACAGGGTGTATATTTAAGGTGAGAAGGGAAAGGTTTAAAAGGGACCTGAGGGACAACTTTTTCACGCACAGGGTGGTGCGTGTATGGAATGAGCTGCCAGAGCAAGTGGAGGAGGCTGATACAAATACAACATTTAAAAGGCATCTGGATGGGTACATGAATAGGAAGGGTTTAGAAGGATATGGGCCAAATGCTGGCAAATGGGACTAGGTTTATTTTGGATATCTGGTCAGCATGATCGAGTTGGGCCAAAGCGTCTGTTACTGTGCTGTGTATTTTTACTACTCTAAGTCTTGAGCTTGGAAAAGTTCAACTAAAGCTGGGACGGGTCCTCCAGAGAAGTCAGTTTGTGGTAAAGAAGCAAACTATGGATGCACCAAGCAGGCATTTTCTGTCATCTTCACTGCCAAAGACTTAGAAAGATATTTGAAAGTCAAAAGATGAGAGGAAAGGAGGAACTCAAAATGAATGCCATCACCAGGAGAAGGGACTGACAAAATTACAAGACTTTAACTCACACACATCCTGAGGACTGGGTGACCTAAATTCCAGGGTCTTGACCAAAATGGCTGGAGAAAGGAGAAGTATTTGGTGTATAAGTTCTGAAAGGGTTAATACTGGAGGCTGTGTTAAGATCTACTCAATCTGACGATGTCACACTGGTTTGGGTTGAGATAAGGCAGAACATCTGAGGATCTTGTGAAGTTCAGGCCTTATCCACGAGTTTCGTTATAGCCTTACTGGCAACATTCAACAGACTAATGCAATTTGCATCTAATTGCTATCAATCACTTAGCTGCATCTGGAGGGGTCTTGGGGTATATGGCAGTGTTCCTACCATTGAGCCATAAAGCCTGTGTTCAGGTCCGACCTGTTCTGGAGCTACATCATAAAATCTCTGGACAGGCTGATTAAAAATATCTAAACCACATCTTGCTTATCAAGATCTTCTTGCCAAGACTCGCTAGTGGTTGATTCTTTACCATTGTAAACTGATGAGGTCCTATGACCCAGTCAAGGGAAAGGAGACTGGCAACAGCATCCTTCTACTCACAAATATCTACTGATAAGCATCGCTTACAATCTCCCAAAATTCCTCAGATTCTGTTGAGGTTTCCGCCTTATTGATAATTAACCAATGCAGCATCTTTATTTAGAAAGGAAACAAAGCAGAAAGCAGGTAATAGGCCTATAGCCTAACATTTGTCAAACAGATATTGCAAGAATATATTATGACAGAGGTTTTACCACGATGCTTAGAAAATCAAATTGGGATTGGATGGGATTAACAGGGTTTTGTGAAAGGCAACACGTTAAACTAATTTATTGGAGCTCTTTAAAGGAACTAACAAGCAAAATGGATCAAGGGAACCTGTAGATGTGGTGTATCCTGGATTTCTAAAAGGCATTTGATAAGGTGTCACAACCAAGGCTACTAAACATGTTAGGAGCACACGGTGCAGTGGACAGATATTAACAAAGCTAAAGGGCTGGTTGGCAAACACAAAGCAGAAACTAGGGATAATTGGGCCTTTTTTACATTGGTAAGCTGTAACCAATGAAGTGCCACTGATTTGTCAGTAATTTACAATGTATGTCAATGATTTGGATGACAGAACGAAATGTATGGTAAATAAATTTGCCAACGACAGTGGGAAAATGAGTTGTCAAGAGGAAGTAAAGAGTCTACAAAGTGATATCGACAAGTTCAAAGAGAGGCAAAATTCCAGATAAACAGAGTATGACGTAGGAAAATGTGAACTTGCTCGTTGTAGTAGAAAGAACCCAAAAGCAAATAGTATTGAACTGGAGAGGGATTCCAGAGGGCTCAGGGTGTACAGGTACCTAATTTATAAAAATTAGAAATTAGTAATCACAGAAAGTGATTAAGAAGGCAAATTGCATTTTGGTGATTTATTGCAAGGGGAATAGAATATTAAAATAGGGAAATTTGTCATAGCTGTCATGAGCGAGCCTTGGTGAGACCACATTTGGTGATCTGTTTAAAGTTTTGTTTGCTTTATTTGAAAAAAAACTGCATTAGAATCAGCTCAGAAAAGGATCACTCAGTTTGGTCTTGAGATTAAAGGCTTATCTAATGAAAGAAGGTTGAGCAGGTTGAGCCTGTACCTAATGGAGATTTGAAGATTGAGAGGTCATCTTATTGAAACATGTGGGATGCTGAAGTGAATTGACTGAGTGAACACAAGAGAGAACATCAGCTTTTGTGCTTCTAAGATGCTGTTTGGCCTGCTGTGTTCATCCAGCTTCACACTTTGTTATCTTGGATTCTCCAGCATCTGCAGTTCCCATTATCACTGATATAATTTTAACCTCACTGCGAAGCCTCTTCCAGGGATGCCTAACCTGAAGAAGTTACCCTCCTCCCTCCGGACTAACCTCAGGGAATCTCTCTCCCACTGCAACTCTCTTGTAATCTCTACCTATCTTCTTTTCTCTCCATCTTCCGTCCGCCTCCCCCTCTCTCCCTATTTATTCCAGTTCCCTCTCCCCATCCCCCTCTCTGATGAAGCCCGAAACGTCGGCTTTTATGCTCCTGAGATGCTGCTTAGCCTGCTGTGTTCATCCAGCTCCACACTTTGTTATCTCGGATTCTCAGCATCTGCCATTCCCATTATCTCTGATACAAGGGAGATGCTTCCTGTTTTGGGTGAGACTGGAACCAGGGGACACTGTTTGAGAAGAAGAGCTTCTGCTCTAAAAACAGTGATGAGGAGAGACTTGTGATTTCTTAGAAGGTTGTTAGTTTGTGGAATTCACTTGTCAAGAAAACAATGGAGGCTAGGCCATTGAATTTCTTCAACACTACTTTAGATCAATTTCCAATAGGCAAAGGTGTCAGCAAGGGTTATGGAGAGGGTGACATAAAAAGTGGAGATGAGACCATAACCAGGTCATTGTGATTTCATCAAATGATGGAACAGGGTCAAAGTACTGACTGGCCCTCTCTGACACTAAAGTCTGTGTTCCCATTAGACCCCCATGGCATCGCACCAAATAAGAAAATATAGGGGCACGTGACCAAAAAACTTGACCAGGGAAGTGGGTCTTATGGAACATATTAGGTGAGGAATGGAAAGTAGTCGGATAGAAAGAATTGGTGAGAGAATTTCAGAGATTATGGCCTTGGTAGCAGACTCAATGGTAACTTTCAAAAGGGAAATGGACAAAGACTTGGAGTGGAACCATTTTTTAAAGGTTATGGGGAAAGAACAGTGAGACAGAGCATGGGGGCAACTGGATATATATTTCAGAGAAGTAGCACAGGTATAACGGCCTGAATAGCATCTTTCTGTGATGCAAGAATCCTCAGTAATACAATGTTCCCAGCTCCAATACCAATCAATCATGTTAAAGCTTGGAGTGAGAGTACCTTGTGCTAAATTAAGTAGAGTCATCACAGTCCTAAAGACCATGGTGTTTCTCTCTCCTTAGAGAGAGAAACAACTGGTGGTTTTTAGCTTGAGTGTCACAATACCTCAGGTGAGGGGGATGCTTGAAAAAGTGGGACCTTTATTGTACCCTCAGTAGGTGTGGGAATGGAACCCATACTGTTAGCATCCATCTGTGTCATACACCAACTGTTCAGTCAACTGAGCTAACCCACTCTTGTTGTGCTAAATTGCAAGCTGTTTAGTGGTATAATGGTGTAAACTATCAACCACAGGGTGCTGGATTGAGAAGAAATGATTGCTTGTCCACTTAAATGCAGGAACCATTAACTCTCGGGCCTTTGCTTCTTTGCTACATTTGGAGACTTTCCAGGCAAAAACATGTTGTCAGCTGCTAAACACAAGAATCACGCACACACAAATATTGACCTAACTGCTGTGTTGTGTGTCAAGTAGTGTGAGAACCAAGAGAATTCAGCTGGAACTCAATGCACACCATTCATTGAGAGAGTAGCAGTGAACTATCTGAGTCCGACAATGTTGTTGCGACAGGACAGATGTTACACTGTTATTGAAAAGTTGTGTCCAACTGCACTCAAACATTTCATGTCATTCCCTCCTTATTTTGGACGGAAATTTTATTTATGCTACTATACTTCAACAAAAGGATAAACAATAATGAAAAAAAAAGAAATTTTAATTCACAGCGTTCAGTTGGTTGCTCCCAAACTAAGGAAGGATGATCCTGAAGCTTCAGACAGCAGGATTACTCTGTTGACTCATGGGCACATAGGGGTACAACAGCAAAATACTACAGATGCTGGAAACCTGAACTAAAAACAGAGCATGCTGGAGAAATGCAAGTCTGGCAGCATCAATGGAGAGAGAAACAAAGTTCATGTTTCCAGTCTGGTTTAAAATAAAATTTAATAATTTGCAAATGATATAAAATTTACTGCAGAAATGGCTTTGCTGTAATTAGTTATCTTTTGCTCCCTGTGAAACTCATCTGAAAACGTAATTCAAACTTTGCAAATTACCAAGCAGCAATGGAAAGGTACTAAAATAGTGGAAAGCCAGAAACAAAGAAGGTCCAATTAGACTTGGGGTCCAGATGCATTGAAGTAGTATTTTTCATTCAGTCAGATAAGCTAGGGTTGTCTCTTGGAATTTAGGTTGTTAGGGAGTGATTTGCTTAAAGGTTTTCGAGACAATAAAGTGAACAGATAGTGGAGGTGATGGCCTGAAAGCATTGTCACTGTACGAGCAATGTTCTGGTTCAAATCCTGCCACAGCTTGGTGGAATTTGAATCCAATAAATATCTGGAGTTAAGAGTCTAACAATGGCCATAAATCCATTGCTGATTGTTGGAAAAAATCTATTTGGTTCACTAATGCCCTTTAGAGAAAGGTGTTGCCATCCTGACCTGGTCTGGCCTATATGTGACTCCCGACTCACAGCAATTATCCTCTTGGCAAATAGGGATGGGCAATAAATGCTGCCTTAGCCGTGATGCCCTCATCCCGTGAATGAGTGAAGAAAAAAAAAGGGTAGATCAAAAGACAAAATAAAGAACTGTGCATGCTCAAAATCTGAAACAAAAACAGAAATAGATGGCAAAAATTTACCGGGCTCAAAACATTAACTCTGCTCTCCTCCCACAGATACTACCAGACCTGCTGAGTTTCACCTGCAATTTCTGTACGTTGAAAGAGACTGCCTCCTCTGAGGTCCATACTAAATCCGGACCTTTCTGTTGTCAAATTAGGAAGCTTCTTATCACAGGAAAGGAGTTGAAAATTCTGACCTCTCTTCTGTAAATTGCAGCTGCTTCTCGATCAATTATTTGTTGGTTATGTTTTATATTTTTCTTCTCCCAAGGTAATAAGGGAACTGTAGCAAAGGTGGGACGTAGGTCACAGATCAGCTATGAACTCATGGAATGGTGGGATTGGCTTGAGTGGCTGAAAAACCAATTCCTGTTCCAATGTCATAATGCCACAAGATTCTGGGATTCTCAAGGCTATTGGCTATTATCTTCACTAGAAGTCTCCCACAGTATGTCTTTGTTGAATCCATGCTTTTCATTCCAGCCCATCTCTTGGCAATAAATAGTGAGGGTTCCTTCAATCAATTTCAGTGCCAATTGCTTTATATAAACTGTTTTTCCGGGAGATGCTGAATCATCAGCATTGGCAAATAATGCTTCATGTGTTGTCAACTCTTGTGTATGTTCAATGAACACTTGATGAAAATTAGGAGTACACTTACATTTGAATTTGGAGGATTTGGTTCGTAGGATCCTCTGTGATAAGTAATGAGCTATATAGTCGAGTTGATAGGGAGAAACTGTTCTCACTCTTGAAATGAACAACAATGTGTGTGCATCAATTTAAAGTGATGTGCAAAAGAAGCAAGAGTGAAGTGAGAAAAAGCCTTCTCACTCAGCAAGCAGTTAGGGCCTGGAGTCTAATGCCTGGAAAGGTGGGGGAACAAGGATCAATTGAGGCGTTCAGGAGGGCACTGCATGATCATTTGGATAGATGTAGTGCGGAAGGACAGGGGAAACGGCAGGGAATTTGCAAAAGGCAATGATGCTCATTTGAAGACATGGTGCAGGAATAATGGGCCAAATGGCCTTCTTCTAGGCTGTGACAATTTGGTGATTGTGTTGGGCAAAGATGCATGAGACTTAATGAACCTTAGGAACTGATAATGGGTATAAACTAAGTAAAAGATATTGAGATGAGAACTAGCTGTACCTTTACACTTGTATGACTCACTGGGGGTATGTATTGTAAATCAAGGCCTGTTTATTCTTGGAATTGTACCAAACATTAAAATTTTTTTTTAAGGTACTCCAATTTCCTTGACTTCCAGAGCAAGGCTTATAGAAAGCATAGACCAGGTTTCTGCACTGAACAAAAATTATTGTTTGTTATATGCAAGTGAACTATAGCTACAAATAAACAGAGATAACACTACTAATATAACATATGTTATATAACATGTAGCATGTAATACTGCTAATCCCCGATAAACTCCCCCTTTTGAGCACACGTGTGCGCAGATGCAAAAACAAGGAGGGAAAATAGACAACACAGTGTGGGGCTGGATGAACACAGCAGGACAAGCAGCGCCTCAGCAGAGAATTGGTGGAGTAGAAAAACAATGGAATATCAGCGTAGTGGTCTTTGCTTCCTGATTGTGATGTTGAGACAATCATTCTTCAGCTAGCCAGACCCTTAGTGTTCAGTTTTCTTTCGCTGGAAATGTCCACTGGTTTGCTAGAAGTACCGATTGGCTTTAATCCAGAGACCCAGGTGACATTCTAGGACTTCGGTTTGAATCCCACCATAACAGGTGGTGGAATTTGAGTTCAATAAATCTTGCAGTTAAGAACTTAAGGATGGCCATGAACCCATTGTTGAATGTTGGAAAAATCCATCTGGTTCACTAATGTCCTTTAGAGGAAGGAAAGTGCCATTGTTATCTGGTCTAGTCTACTTGTGACCCTAGAGACACAACAATGTGGTTGATTCATAACTGCCTTTTGGGCAATTGGGGAAGACATTAAATGCTGGCCTAGCCAGTGATGCCTTCATACCATGAATGAATAATAACTAAAAATATTACTTCCTATCAATTCAAAAGTCCCAGCTCACAATAACTGATGCAGGGAAGGTAACTCTTTTGTTCCATATTTAAATTGATTTTTCACTGCTGGGGAGAACATCAGCACTCACTTCAGTGTCTTTTTGTGCGCGTGTGTCTGTGTCTCTGTAAATTGTTTCCAGTTTCAACCTACATAGTCAGCAGACAACCAACCATCAAATTCCTCACTGTGAAATTATGCAGCCATCCTGGTAAATCTCTGAATGTAAAAGAAGTTCCTTCTTCGTGGAGTCTGCAGTTTTTAAAGACACCAAAATACAGAGACATGGTCCTTACAATAATTTGAAGTTACAATGTGTAAAGTGATGCTCTGACTGGAATAGCATATTTTTTCAATCTGCCTGACCAACCTTTAATCTCTGCTGTTTAAAACCAGAACTGTCCACAGATTATTGGTACTGTATTCCATTTCATTTCCAAATATCCCTCAATACAAGTTTGAATCAGCCAATCAAATGTGTGAACTTATTGTCAAGTGCGAATTAAACAGAATGTGAATCTCTTGAGATAACAAGATGTAGAGCTGGATGAACACAGCAGGCCAAGCAGCATCAGAGGAGCAGGAAGGCTGACGCTTTGGGCCTAGACCCTTCTTCAGAAAATGGGGAGGGGAAGGGGGTTCTGAAATAAATAGTGAAAGCAGGAGAGGCACATAGAAGATGGATAGAGGAGAAGATAGGTGGAGAGGAGACAGACAGGTCAAAGAGATGGTTTTAGAGCCAGTGAAGGTGAGTGTAGGTGGGGACTTAGGGAGGGGATAGGTTGGTCCAGGGAGGACGGACAGGTCAAGGACACAGGTTGAGGTTAGGAGGTAGGAGATGGGGTTAGGGCTTGAGGTGGGAGGAATGGTTAGGGAGGCGGGGATGAGCTGAGCTGGTTTTGGGATGCGGTTGCGGGAGGGGAGATTTTGAAGCTTGTGAAGTCCACGTTGATACCATTGAACTACAGGGTTCCCAAGTGAAATATGAAATGCTGTTCCTGCAATTTTCGAGTGACATCATTAAGACAATGCAGCATGCCCAGGGTGGACATGTTGTCCAAGGAGTGAGATGGGGAGTTAAAATCGTTCGCGACTGGAAGGTGTAGTTGTTTGTTGCAAATTGAGCCTAGGTGTTCCGCAAAGCGGTCCCTAAGCCTCCGCTTGGTTCCCCTGACGTAGAGGAGGCCACAACAGAAACAGCTGATATAGTATGCCACATTAGCAGATGTGCAGGTGAACATCTGTTTGATGTGGATGGCCTTCTTAGGGCCTGGGATGGGGGTGAGTGGGGAGATATAGGAGCAGGTTTAGCACTTGCTCCAGTTGCAGGGAAAAGTGCCGGGGGTGGCGCGGCTAAAGGGGAGTGTGGAGCAGTCACGGGAGTCATGGAGAGACTGGCCCTCTGGAAAGCAGATAAGGGTGGGGAGGGAAAAATGCCTTTGGTGGTGGGGTCAGATTGCAGATGGCGGAAGTGTCGGAGGATGATGCGTTGGATCCGGAGGTTGGTGGGGTAGTACGTGAGGACGAGGGGGATTCTGTTTTGGTTATTATTGCAGGGATGGGGTGTGAGGAGTGAGTTACAGGAAATACGAGAGACAGGTTGAGGGCATTTTTGACCAGTGTGGAGGAGAAGTTGCAGTCCTTGAAAAATGAGTACATCTGGGATGTCCGGGAGTGGAATGCCTCATCTCAGGAGCAGATGTGGCAGAGGCGAAGGAATTGGAATAGGGGATGGAATTTTTGCAGGAAGGTGGGTGAGAGGCGGTGTATTCTAGGTAGCTGTGGGAGTTGGTAGGCTTGAAATAGATATTGGTTTCCAGGTAGATGCTAGAGATGGAGGTAGAGAGGTCCAGGAAGGAGAGAGGTATCAGAAATGGTCCAGGTGAACATAAGGTGGGGGTGGAAAGTATTGATGAAGTGGATGAACTGTTTGAGCACCTCGTGGGAACATGAGGCGGCGCCGATACAGTCATCACTGTAACGGAGGGAGAGGTGGGGTTTGGGGCCAGTGTAGGTGCAGAAGAGGGACTGTTCCACGTAACCTACAAAGAAGCAGGCATAGCTTGGGCCCATGCGGGTGCCCATGGCCACCCCCTTTGTCTGTAGGAAGTGGGAGGAATCGAAAGAGAAGTTGTTGAGGGTGAGGACGAGTTTGGCTAGGCGGATGAAGGTGCCAGTTGGGGGGACTGGTTGGGCCCCTGGATCCAAAGCATTATCTTCTAACACCTCCGCCATCTGCAATCTGGCCCCACCACCAAAGACATTTTTCCTCCCCACCTTTATCTGCTTTCCAGAGGGACAACACTCTCTACGATTCCCTTGTCCTTTCCACACTCCCCACTTGCCCCACCACCCCTTACACCTTTCTCTGTAACTTCAGGAAGTACTACACCTGTCCCTCACCTCCCAACTCATCCCCATCCCAGGCCCCAAGAAGACTTTCCACATCAAGCAGAGGTTCACCAGCACATCTGCGAATGTGGTATACTGAATCTGCTGTACCCGTTGTGGCCTCCTCTACAGCGGGGAACCAAATGGAGGCTTGGGGTCTGTTTTGTGGAACACCTATGCTCGGTTTGCACTAAACAACTGCACCTCCCAGTCGCAAACCATTTCAACTCCCCCTTACATTTCGCATAAGACATGTCCAGCCTGGGCCTCCTGCAGTGCCACAATGATGCCACCCGAAGGTTGCAGGAACAGCAACTCATATTCTGCTTGGGAACCCTGCAGCCCAATGGTATCAATGTGGACTTCACCAGCTTCAAAATCTCCCTTCCCCCCACTGCATCCCAAAACCAGCCCAGTTCGTCCCCACCTCCCGAACCTGTCCATCCTTCCACATATCCACTCCTTCCGCCTCCCACCTCAAGCCCCATTCCCAACTCCTACCTCCTAGCTTCATCCCGCCCCCCCCTTGACCAGTCTGCCCTGCCCGGACTGACCTATCCTCCGCGCCCCGCCCCCCACCTCCCCACCTGCACTCACCTTTACTGCCTCCATCCCTGCCGCTTTGACCTGTCTGTCTCCTCTCCACCTATCTTCTCCTCTATCCATCTTCGATCCACCTCCCCCTCTCTCCCTATTTATGTCAGAACCTCCCTCCTCTCCCCCATTTCTGAAGAAGGGTCTAGGCCTGAAACGTCAGCTTTCCTGTTCCTCTGATGCTGCTTGGCCTGCTGTGTTCATCCAGCTCTACACCTTGTTATCTCAGATTCTCCAGCATCTGCAGTTCCTACAGTCTTGATGCTGACTCAGATGCCCTGTTTCGCTGTCTTTGGATGAAATTGGACTTTCAGTGAAGACAGGTCTGGTCTATCTCACACTGGTTTGACAAAGTGTTTGCCTTGAATTGTTCAGGAGATCATGGCAACTATTTAAAGTCAATATTTGTGCTTTGTAAGAAATCACTCGAGTTCAACAATGGCCTGAGGTATTAACATTAGATGATGGAGGATGAATAAAGTCACGATCGATCCATTCTTTCATTTGAGAAAGATGTCTCAGGCAAGCGGAGGTTCAACTATTACCCTCAATTCTGGTCTCCCTCCTTTAGGAAAGATGGTGTTAAAGTTGAGAAGGGTTCAGAAAAGATTTACAAGGATGTTGCCAGGGTTGGAGGTTTTGAGCTGTAGGGAGAAGCTGCATGGATTGGGGATTTTTTCCCCTTGCAGTGTCAGAGGCTGAGGGGTGACCTTATAGAGGTTTATAAAATCATGAGGGGCATGAATAGGGTGAATGGCTAACATCTTCTTTTCCAGGGTAGGAGTGTCCAAAACTGGAGGGCATAGGTTTAAGGGAACCTAACATTTAAAAGGGACATGAAGGACTGCTTTTTCATGCAGAGGGTGGTGCATGCATGGGATGAGATGTCAGAGGAGGTGGTGGAGGCTGGTACAATTACAGCATTAAAAGACATCTGGATGAATAAATGAAAAGAAAAGTTTTAGAGAATAATGGGCCAAATGCTGGCAAATGGGGCCAAATTAATTTAGGACATCTGGTCGGCACAATTGAGTTGGACTGAAGGATCTGTTTCCATGCTGTATAACTCCACGACTATATGACTCAGTCATCTCTCTCTCTCTCTCTCTCTCTCTCTCTCTGCAATGGGAGAGAACCCCATGGTCCTCTAGGACTACGGTGACTTTTCTTAGGTGTGACAGCACACAGACAGAGGTCTGCTATCGAGACTGAGGAGGAGGAATGAGGAGTTGACTAGAGATCTGAAATCAGTATTCTGTACACAAATATGTACAAGAAGAGTTGACTGCCTAGAGTCACCCTTGGATAAGGTAAAGGCAGGGACACAGTTAACTCAGCAATAGAGAGAATCCAACATTTCTAAAACAGCCTCAAGCTTTGAGAGTCCATACACCTAGCTCTCAGGGAAGACAGAGCCCATGAGTTCGAGCTACGTTGAACTAATTTGATAACAGCAACAGGAGCCATGGAGACAGCAACATTAGGGGAAGTGATGGCCTAGTGGTATTATCACTGGACTGTTAATCCAGAGATCCAGATAACATTCCTGGGACCTGGATTCAAATCCTGCCAGGACAGATGGTGAAATTTGAATTCAATAAAAATATCTGAATTAAGAATCTAAAGGTGACCATGAATCCATTGTCAATTGTTGGAAAAGCCCATCTGGTTCACTAATGTCCTTTGAGGAAAGAAACTGCCATCCTTACCTGGTTTGGCCTACATGTGACTCCAGACCCACAGCAATGTGGTTGACTCCTAACTGCCCTCTGGGCAATTAGGGATAGGCATTAAACGCTGCCTGGTCAGAAACACGCTCATCCCATTAATGAATAATATTAAAAAATTAGTGACGGTCAGAATCACCCAATTGGCCGTGGGGAGACAGGGCAACTGTGATGATGGATGTTTTGGGTGACCAATGCGTGGGATGGAGGAGGTCATATGATAATAGCTCCAGGATCACATCTAGCAAGAGTTAGAAATCCGATGCAGGATTGAGGAATTATTGAAATCAATTGAGAAATGGGTCAATTTGAATGCATGAACAAGAAGTGACATTTGGTCAGTCCCAATCCTCAAACTTGTAAATTAAAACAACTGTGTTATCTAATGGCTTGCTGGTGTTGTAGCTCGCAAGGGAAAGTCTTTACAAGATACTGTGAGCCTTAGAATCACACAAAAATATTACCTGCTGAATGCACATCAAGACTCGTGTAAGACAAAATCTGTCTGCCCAGCCAAGAGTAATAACCATCTTATGCAAATCCAGTTTTGTAAAGTGTTTCAGGAGAGATTAATCTGAATATGTGCAGTTAATATGAACCTGACGGGATCAAGAAGAAACAAAATTAGACGTGAACTGAATAAATTTACACTTGGAAAATCATGCCGTCTGACAGGTCGACAAACTCCAAGCCCTCATCAACATAGCCACCACCTCACTATTCTGGAAACGCAGATCAAATAACACAATAAAATCTTGGTGGAAGTGATCCAGGTCTCTGTGATTAGATCTTCCTGTCCTAGGGGTAATGTGTGGATCTCTAAGTAAAACAGAAAACCTCTGGGATATTGGACTTGCCTGTAACAATCTGAAAAGACAGATGATGAGTTAATGTCTGGGGAACGATTAATGGCCAGTTGTAGAATCTTGTTTCAAATCCATTAAGGATGAAAAGATTCCCATTTGAGAAGGTGGGGAGAATGGTGCAAAGGACAGAAAATCAGGCACATTGTCACCAGGGAAACATCTCTGCACCACACCTCACCCCACACCATCCCCTCCACTCCGTTCCAAAACCTCAGATTTTAAGTTCTGCTCCTGGACAGTCTCCCCAGCCTGCTGCTAATTCGGGTCCTCAAAGTAGCTAATTAATTAGAAGTTGGGAGCCTTGTTCTGATGGGGCTGCAATTATTTCTGCCCCAGACAGGATGGGAAAGACCTGGCACATTTGGCTGGCCTGGTGTTATCATCACATTATTAACCCAAGGTAATATCTAAGTAAAGCCCTGGAAACCTGGGTCTGAATCCTGCCATGGCAGATGTTGGAATTTGAATTCATTATGCAGATATATAGAAAAATCTAGAATCAAGATTCTAACAAAGATCTTGAATCCATTGTCAATTTTTGGAGTAAAATCCCATCGGGTTCACTCATGTCCTTGAGGGAAGGAAACTGCCATTCTTACCCTGTCTAGCCTACATGTGATTCCAGACTCACATCAATGTGGTGACTCTTAAATTGCCCTCTGGTCAATTAGGGAAGGGCAATAAATGCTGACTTAGTGTTACAGGTCAGACCAAACTGCCTGCAATTATTTCAAGGAGATAGCCTAGAATTGTTTGCGGGTTGCACACTGTCATTTGGCACCAAACGAAATAGCTCAGACCCTAACTCTTATGCCATTCAAAGGTAAGTGTAAGGTGCTGTGTTCTAGATATAGTTAGTCATGCTACTCGGCTTTAAGCAAAACACACTTTATTCTTGCCCTATAGTGAAAATACAAGCAAAAGATAGGAGAGTTGATGTAACTCTAACTCATTGGAAAATCTTAACAGAATAATAGATTATTTAACTACTAAACAATAACTGTTCTGATATAGTAACATCTCATAACCTCACCCTTGGCAAAGGCAAATTCAGTAAAACAACACCTCTGCCTCTTAGCACCAGGGACCTTGGTTTGATTCTACCCTCAGGTCACTGTGTGGAGTTTGCACATTATCGCAATGTCTGTGTGGGTTTCTTCCAGGTGCTCCAGTTTCCTCCCACAGTCCAAAGATGTGCAGGGTAGGCTGATTGACCATGCTAAATTGCCTACAGTGTCCAGGGATGTTTGGGTAAGACATGGGAAATGTGGGAGAGGGGGAATGGTCTGGGTGGAATGCTCTTTGGAAGGTGGTGTGGACTCGTTGAGACTAAATCCCCTGTCTCCACATGAACTCCATCTTTTTGCCGTGGTCAAGAGAGAGACAACAACTTCCACATCCAACTTCAAAACCCCAACAAATACTGAAAGCTAAACAAAAACCCTGGCTCTGTGGGTGCCTGACTCCACTCATTCATGCTGCTTCTATTGTCGCAACTTTAAAAAAAGGCCTCAAAAGCTGTTTTTTTTTGGGTTGGAACAGACCACTCATTGCCCCGGCTCAAAACCTCGCTTCATAAAAAATCCAGGACAAAATATGCCTCTTAAAGCCATAGTATCATCACACGAGCCAGTGACGCCCTCATCCCATGAATGAATTAAAATTAAAAAGAGACCATCAGTTTGCATGAGGGTCTCTCAATCTACATCACCCTGTAATCTGAGGATCCCAGGCTAGGACAGAACAGTGGCCTGGGAGAGCTATCTGCTTTCACTTCTGACAGCCCCTCTCCCCACGACACTCTCACCCTGAGAAACACACCCTCCCCCTCGGTTCTCCCCCATGCGAAAAAAAACACACTGGCCTGTCCTGTCTCTAATCTACCACCTGGGGGTCTGGGGTTGGGTGTCCAAGTAAATAACCTGATCCTACACCATTTTGGGGCTGGGGGGGAGGAATGGTGTGTGTGTGGAGGGGGTTGCAGTTGTCGATACCGGCCCTGATTGGCTGACAGCTCCAGGTGAGTGGGATGTCTTGCTACGATTGGTGTGAGATCATGTGGTCTTTCTGATCAAGGCGGGTCACAGGTTTCTCTGCATGAAACATCGCTCCTTTGGAGCTTGGGCCGAAAATGGGAAGGTTCTGCCTCAATTGGCTTCATTTGAACTATTAACTTGGCTTTTCCATTTTCAGCAATGAATCTACATTCCTGTTCGATAATCGCAATTATTTGGTTGTGTCTAGACTGAAATGTAATCGTGTACAGACGTCCATGGTCCTATTACCTCTAGCATGAGGCTCACATGTTAAGCTTCAGTTCAATGAAGTCCTTGTGTTGAACACTTGAAACATTGTGAGTGCCCAGAGCTGGAAGGAAAAATGCTGTTGCAGAGATTTGAGCTGCCACTGATAAAGATAAAACGCTCATTAAATGTTTTTAAGGCAAAGAGAGATTTTTGAGCCGTAAAGGAATTAAGGGTTATGGTAAGTGGAGCTGAGTCCATGAAAAGATCAGCCATGATCTTATTAAATGGCGGGGCAGGCTCGAGGGGCCAGATGGACTACTCCTGCTTCTATTTCTCATGTTCTTATAGAGATAAGACAGTGAAAGCATTGCTTAAGAGAAAATGGAAGCAGCTTTTCTGTTATCAGCTCCTGTTGCTGGGGAAATGAGGCAGGACTGGAAATTCTCCCATGAACAATGACCAGATTTTCCAATAGGTACAGATTTATTGAGCAAACCCAAAGAAGTGTGAGTTTGTTCAGTTTTAGGATTGGTGTGAAGAAATTATTTCAAACTGTGTTCCTCCCTAAACCTTTCTGAGGGTCAGAAAAAAAAATACATGGCAGAAACTTCAATAACTTTCAAGGCATGCTTTCAGTCCCAAGTGAATGTTACAATTAAACAATACATATTCAATACCAGGGAACAAAGTGAAAAAGAATCCATTGATCAACAAATGATGTCATTAAGTCAGCTTGCAGACACCTGTGAAAGTGTACAGTTCAAGGATGATCTAATTAGAGACAAGATTGTAGGAACAAGATATCCAAATGCAAAAGCACAAGTTCTGTAAGAAGACAAACTTACATCCAGGAAAACAATTGCCCTGTACAAAAGTGCTGAGGTTACGAATCAACAGCTTGAGTACTGTCATAGCAGAATAGGTCAGATCGTACATTCTGCGAACAGATAATCCAAGCACATGGGGTCAGAACAATCACAGACCAGAGGGCAAAATGCAAATACTGCAGAACCCCTCATGCAAAACAGAAAGAGATAGGCCCAGCTCACTGCAACAAACTGAACCATTTCACTTACAAGTGTGTGGACATTAAAGATGTGCAATATCATATCCAGATGACCATTGCAGACATAGCAACTTACGATTCTAACAAATCATAATATACCATACCCCCACGGGTTGCTTCTGTCAAGTTGAGAGGTGAGACATAGTTGGTGGCCATTCGACTGAGGACTGCAGAAGGAAAACATTATGTCAATGTCGGATAGACAATATCAAATAAACATACAATATCATAACCTTCATTGACCCCCTCAAACTACAGCAACATCACAATCCAAAAGTGAAGCCCTTGAAAGTAAGATCAAGGCTAAACGATGGCACCATACTCAAACCCAGAGGACAGATTACACTGTGAGACCATTGCAACAATGTGAATGGGGATCTGCAGTTCCATGCAAATGTGTCTCACCCCTGCTGGAGCCAGTCTAAAATTTGGACTGGTGACTGTTCATGTGCTGAAAGAGATCTGCAGCATGTGGCAACATACTGAAGCATTGACCGTGTAATACGTCCTGGATAAGGTCAAAGATGTGTTCGTGGGGCTAGTGCACCTTCTAGGGCAATACCATCTTAACCGAAATGAAAATGCAAATGTTTTCCTTCTGCAGTCCACTGGCCACCAACCATGTCTCACCTCTCAACTTGACTGGAGCATCCTGCGGTATAGTATATTATGGTATATTATGATTTGTCAGAATTGTCAGTTGCCATCTCTCCAGTGGCCATCTGGATCTGTTGTGGTGCATATTCTAATCCACACACTTGTGTGTGAATTCAGCATTGCCAAATGAAATTTCAGTTCTGATTAAAGCCAGCCTGAAGATGAGGTAGAGGAGCTGGAAGACAAGGGAGGTTAGTTTAGCAGCAAGGGAACAATGAAACAATCTGGACAGCTGAGAGTTTGCATTGACACAAGGAATTAAATAAAGCCCTGAAGAGACTGCACCACATGGTAAAGATTGAAGGAGATATGTCACAATTTGCAAAGGCAAAAACCTTCACCGTTTGAGATGTGAAGGATGGTCTCTGGCTCAATGATAGCAGCATTCCAAACCCTATTCATAAGATGCAGATGGTAGTACATGATGTTTGGCATTTCCATTGCTCAAATCTGGTGTGTCTGTTTGACAGAGCTCATCAGGTGAACCTGAAGCAAAACAAAATGAAATTAGAATCGAAGACACCCTAGATCAAATGCATGGGCATGGGCTTGGCCCAAATCCTGAAAAGGTAAGAGCTGTGACAGTGGCCAACTGATGCACAGCAATGCAATGATTTGTTGGGTTTATCAACCATTTAGAAAAATTCACACCTAACAAGTTGTTAGAGCTTTAACCATTTACACCGATTCATGACCAAGGACACAAGGGGCACAGAACAAAAAGCAGATTTTCCAAAAATCAAGCAACTAATGGTGGCAATGCAGTGCTGAAATACTAAAATGCTACAGTGAGCCCCAGAGAGGCAACACAGTGGCACAGTGGTTAGCAAGGACCCAGGTTTGATTCCACCCTCGGACAATTGTCTGTGTGGAGTTTGCACATTCTCCTGGTGTTAGTGTGGGTTTTTACCAGATGGTCCGGTTTCCTTCCACAGTCCAAAGATATGCAGGTTAAATGGATTGGTCATGCTAAATTGCTCTATTGTGTCCGGGAGTGTCCTGGTTAGCTGGATTAGCCATTACTAAGATTGGGTGACTGTTTGGGTGGGTTAGTGCAGACTCTTTCCATACTGTAGGAATTCTATGAGGTAGGACTTGGAGAAGCTGTAAAGCTGGTCGTAGATGCATTTAGGGCATTAACATAAACAGAGATTAGAATGGTGAGAAAATGGCCATTGTCATTGTTTGTGAACATTTTCATCAGCAACTTGGATGAGACGAAGTGATAGTGAGCCTGACCACATACCACTTCAAGATATTAGCCTGAAGCCACTACTCTCTGCTGTTTACCATCAGCAAAGAATGTTACTCTGTTACAGGGATTTCACCTGAGTATGATATGCAGTTGAAAGCAACACTCCTGATGAAGGAAAGACACCACAACAGCGTGTGAAATTGCCTAGGTTCAATCTGAAGTAGCAGCTTGCCATGGTCTGGAAGTTATCAATGCAGCAGACACACTGAATATTACAGAAAGCAATATGCTCAAATCAAGCAAGCTATCCAACAAGATGCAGATCTCCACCTCAGGTTGGCTTAAAGGATGATGCTGCAAGAGACCAATAGGCTAATAGAGATAAACTAACAGTCTGATATGGCACATTGTACAGAAGAAGTAAAGCCATTATCCTGAAGGGATTGCGAGGAGATATATTAAAGAGCATCCATACGAGCCACCAAGGAATTGAGGCAAGTCTGAGGAAGCAAGAGATGCACTCTATTGGCCAAACATGAGCAACAAGATGAAGGAGCTCTTCAACCAGTGCAGGTCTTATAGTGAGTGCCAAGCTGAACAAACTACAGAGCCACCGATGGTACGTAACAGCCCAGACAAGCGATGGGTGAAGCTGGGAGTAGATCTGTTTCCACTCACAGGAACTGATGATCTGGTCACAGTAGATCACTATTCTGATACTGATGGGTGAACCAGTGGAGCTCAATGACTACAGCTGACTGCCCGACGCCTCAAAGCACACTTCAGCCAATAATGTCATCCTCAGTTCACGAGTGAAGAATACAGTTGCTTCGTAAACATTTGAGAAATTCAAGGCCTCACATCATCCTCACTCTATCCCCAGTCAAATAGAAAGGCTGAGGTGGCAGTGAAAATAATTAAAGGAATCATAATGAAACTGAGCAAATCTCACACAGATGTACACAAGGCAGTCCTTGTGTGGAGAAAACACTTATTGAGTGTATGGTCAGGAATCGAATATAAAAACTAATGTCACACTGTTCATAAACTACTCTTCTGATAGCGAATAGCTACTGAAACCTGGGAGATAACAGGTGAGAGTGAGGAAGTAAATTGGCAGAAAGCCATATTTAATTTTGACAAGACTGAACCTTTTCCAGTGTTGAGTATCGGAGATTCAGTTGGGAACAAACATTCAATAACATTTTAGGTGGCACAGTGGGTTAGTAATTAGTACTATCACCTCACAGTAACAGGGACCGCAGGTTTGATTCCAGCTTCGGGTGACCGTGTGGAGTTTGAAAATTCTCCCCATGTCTGTGTGGGTTTCCTCTGGGTGCTGCGGTCTCCTCCCACAGTCCAAAGATGTACAGGTTGTGTGGAATAGCCATGAGATATACTGGGTTACAGGGATCGGATAGGGGGGGTGGTCTGTGTGGAGGGCTCTTGAGTCTGCTTGGCCTGCTTCGACAGTTTGGGAATCCTACGATTCTAAAAGCCAGCTTGAGTGACAGCTTGGCATAGAGCAGTTGCTGACATGATCAAACACTGTCACAACAGGCAAATATACCTAACGACTGAGTCAACCTGCAGTTGAGGAATAGGCGAACCCACCACCTACACAGATCACACATCAACCATCAGACCTAGATGTCCACAACAAATCGACAACAGAAATAGAACATTGGGTACCACAGTGATAATAAACAATACAGAAATGACAGTCTTGCTCAGATGAACAGCCAATGACAACACATGCACATGCTATGAGGAGGCCAGCATAATTTAAAAACTAGAATAAAACAAGGGACTGCAGATTCAGAAAATCTGAAACCAAAACAGAAATTATGGGAGGAATGTCAGCAGGTCTGGCAGCATCTGTGGAGAGAAAGCAGAGTCAATATTTCAGATCAAAAATGGCATTAGACTTGAAATATTAACTTTGCTTTCTCATCACAGATGTTGCCAGACCTGCTGAGTTTCTCCAGCAATTTCTGCTTTAAGGATTATCTGAGCAATGACTACACGGAGGTTGATGGAAATAAATAGGTGCTAAGGCGCAAGAATAATTGTGTACATAGTTGAGATATTAGGTAACTAAGAGTGTACCTGGTAATTCATGCTGTTTTTACACAATAGCAGAATGTATGAATTTTTTAAAAAAAAATTCATTTATGGAATGTGGGCATTGCTGGATGGACCAGCATTTATTGTCAGTCCCTAGTTGCCCTTGAGAAGGTTGTGGTTAGCTGCCTTCTTGAACTTACTGTGGTACAGAGTGAGATTCCTGGATGGTATGTTGCCTCCTGGGTGCCAGGGTTAGGGTTGTCTCAGATTGAGCCTACAGGATTCTTAAGTGGGAGGGAGAGCAGCCAGAAGTTGTGGTACTCCTCAGTACTAATGATATAACTAGGAAAAGGGATGAGGACCTGAAAAGTGAATATGGGAAGTTAGGATGGAAGCTAAAAGCCAAGACTAGCAGAGTAGTAATCTCAGGATTATTACTGCTGCCACGCGCTAGTGAGGCCAGGAGTGGAGACCGAGTGCAGCTGAACATGTGGCCACAGAGCTGGTGTAGGAGGGAGGGCTTCAGATATGTGGATCATTGGGGTGCCTTCTGGGGAAGATGGAACCTGTACAAGAAGGACGGGTTGCACCTGAACTGGAGGGGCACCAATATCCTCAGTGAGAGGTTTGCTAGAGCTCTTCAGGAGGGTTTAAACTAGTTTGACAGAGGGATGGGAACTGGCGCAATGGGTCAGAGGATGGGGTAGCTGGTGTACAAACAGTGAGAGTAAGCAGAGAGTCTGTGAGGAAGGATAGACAATCGATAGGGCAGAGCTGTGGTCTGTGTGATGGGTTGAAGTGTATCTATTTTAATGCAAAAAGTGTCAGGAATAAGCGTGACGAACTTAGAGCATGGATCAGTACTAGGAGCTATGATGTTGTGGCCATTATGGAGACTTGGATAATACAGGGGCAGGAATGATTGTTGGATGTTCTGGGGTTTAGATGTTTCAAAAGAAATAGTGGGAGGTAAAAGAGGTGGGGGAGTGACATTGCGAATCAGGGATGGTATCACAGCTGCAGAAAGGGAGGTCATGGAGGAGGGTTTGTCCACTGAGTCAGCCTGGGTAGAAGTAAGAAAAAGGAAACGAGCAGATACTTTATAGGTAGTTTTCTACAGATCACCCCCCCCCCCCCCCCCATAGCAACAGAGTCCCTGACGAACAGATTGTTAGGCAGATTGTGGAAAGATGCAGAAGTAATTGGGTTTTTGTCATGGGTGGCTTTGACTTCCCTATCGATGACTTGAATGAGAAAGTGGAAAGTTGGGTTAGTAAGTTTGCTGATGACACGATGGTTGGTGGAGCTGTGGATAGTGTGGAGGGCTGTTGTAGGTTGCACTGGGACATTGACAGGATGCAGAGCTGGGCAAAGAAGTGGCAGATGGAATTCAACCTAGAAAAGTGTGAGGTGATTCATTTTGAAAGGTTGAATTTGAATACAGAATACGGGGTTAATGGTAGGATTCTTGGCAGTGTGGAGGAGCAGAGCGATTTTTGGGTCCATTCCATAGAACCCTCAAAGTTGTGTGCCCAAGTTGATAGGGTTGTAAAGAAGGCATATGGTGTGTTGGCTTTCATTGGCTGGGGAATTGAGTTTAAGAACCACGAGATTATGCTGCAGCTCTATAAAACCCTGGTTAGACCACACTTGGAATATTGTGTTCAGTTCTGGTCACCTCATTATCGGAAGGATGTGGAAGCTTTAGAGAAGGTGCAGAGGAGATTTACCAGGATGCTGCCTGGGTTGGAGGGCAGGTCTTATGAGGAAAGGTTGAGGGAACTAGGGCTTCGTTCATTGGAACGAAGAAGGATGAGAGGTGACTTTTATTACGAGGGGGTATAATTTTTTAGGTGATTGGAGGAAGGTATAGGGAGATGTCAGAGGTAGGTTCTTTGAACAGAGAGTGGTGGGTGTATGGAATGTGCTGCAGGCAGTGGTATTGGAGTCAGATACATTAGAGACTTTTAAGCAACTCTTGGATGGGCACATGGAGGATAGTAAAACATGGGGTATGCAGGGTAGTTTGGTCTTAGTAAGAGAATAGGTTAGCACCAACATCGTGGGTTGAAAGTCCTGGACTGTGCTGTACTGTTCTACGTTCTGTGTTCTATGAACCACTGCAGGCCACCAGCTATGGGTTGATGCACAATGCCATTAGGAAGGGAATTCCAAGATTCTGACCCAGTGACAGTGAAAGAATGGTGACAGATTTCCAAGTCAGGATCGTTGAATGGCTTGGAGGGGAACATTGCAGGTGGTGGAGTTCTCATGTACCTTGTGGCATTTGGACATGGACTGCTTCAGGATCTGAGAAGTTGTGAATGGAGCTGAACATTGTGCAACCATTCGCAAACATCCCCTTTGGTGACCGTATGATGGAGGGAAGGTTATTGATGAAGCAGCTAAAAATGGTTGGGCCTTGGACAAGACCCTAAGGAAAGTATTGAAATGTAATCAGGCACAATGTCTGCCCAACTTTCTGTAGTCACATGATTGCTACCTTGAGGCAGACACCCTGTAGGCCGACATTTTGGGTTAACTTCACTAATGGCTTCAAGGGCAACTTGCAGCTGGTGGTGCTTCCATGCATCTGGGGGTTAATGGTCACACCCGTGGAAGGTACTGTTGGAGAAGCCTTAGTGAATTGCTGCAGTGCATCTTATCGATGGTGCATACTGCTGCCACTGAGCTGCCACTTGTTGGTGGAATGGATGTGGAAGGTGGTGAAGGGACTGAACAATATTTTTAAATCTGGTACAACTTTTGATAGGGAGCAGTTTGAGTTGAGCTATAGAGCATGGAGGACAGAAGACAGGAGGCTGGAGGGAAAAGTGTAGACATACTTGAGATGAAGATTTCAGCAGCAAATTGGATAAGGGAGGACACTGCAGAGGTGAAAATGGAAAGTTTTGACAAGTGAGTGACAATGAGTCAATACTAGATCAAATGAATCATTTTTAGACGATTTGAGAGAGATATAAGCAAGCGGCAAAAACTTGGCTGATGGAATATTATGCCAGAAAATGTGAGGTTTTGCACTTTGTCAGGATGAATTAAGGAACTTATCATAATTGAAATGGAAAAGGCTGCAGAAAGCTACAGAACAGAAGCATTTGGGAATCTTCATCTTAGATCACTAAAAGCGAGCATTCAAGAAGTTCAGCAAGTAATAGGGAAAGCAAATGGGATGTTGGCCTTTATTTCAAAGGGAATGGAATATAAAAATAGAAAGGCTTTGTTAAAATTACATAATGCACTAATCAGACCATAGTTAAAATACTGTGAACAATATTGATCCCTTTATCTAAGGAAAGATACACTGGCAGTGGAGGCAGTCCAGGGAAGGTTCACTAGGCTGTTACTGGGTATGGAGAGAATATCTTCTGAGAGCAGGTTGAGTCAATTGGACCTGTACTTTTTGGAGTTTAGAAGAATGAAAAATAACCTTATGAAACATAAAAGGTTCTTATGGGACTTGACAGGGTAAATTTGAAGAGGTTATTTTCCTTTCTCTAGGACAAGAGGGCATAATCTCAGAATATGGGGTCACAAGTTTAAGGCAGAGATGAGGATGAATTTTTTCTCTCAGAAAGTAGTGAATCCGTGGACTTCTTTACCACAGGGGTGTTGAAGCTGGGTCATTGAGTATTCAACGCTGAGATAGACAGATTTTTAATCAGTAAGGGAATCAAGGGTGATGAGGTAAAGGCAGAAAAGTGGAGTTGAAGATTATCAGATCAGTCATGATCTCAACAGATGGCAGAGCAGACTCAATGGGTTGAAAGGCCTACTTCTGCTCCTACTGCTTATAATATGCCGTATCAGGCTGAAGATTGAAGAATTGAGATTTCAAGGCCCAGATCCTTCATTAAATATGGAAATCAGAAGTAGATTCTTATGCCCTCCACTGGTGATGAGCTTCATGATGGGGGCACTTAATCAGATGAGACAATGATGGGAGTTTTGAGAAAGGTCAATGTGCCAGTTTATTTCCTAATTGCTCACTGACCTTGCAAACTATCTTTTGGTCCTCCTTGTACGATTATACAGTAGGCTCTCTGAACATCAAAATTTACAAGGCTGACTTCTTTCATAAATTGTCTGCTTTCCTGATCTCATGCTTCCCACATAATACTCCCTCTGCAACTCATTAACTTTATATTCTCTGTGTCCTCCTCAGAGTCTTTGTTCACGTGGTTCCTTAAATCATGAGGAAATTTAGGTACTTAATCCACTGCCTCTTTGACTCAGTCATTGATATTCAATGTAAATACTTCCTGTTCCTCTATTCTCAGTGAAAGACTACTGAATAGTAATCTTACACTTTTAGCTCCAACAACACTCCAGAAGCTTGACACCATCCAGGACAAAGCAGGCCGACTGGTTGCACTATGTCCACAAGCATCCATTCCCTCCACCATTGACACTCAGTAGCAGCAGTGTATACTGTCTACAAGACGCACTGCAGAAATTGGCCAAAGGCCCTCAGACAGCACCTTCCGAACCAACGACAACTTCCATCCAGAAGGACAAACGCAACAGATACATGGGAACACCATCACCTTTAAGTTCCCCTCCAAGCCACTCACCATCCTGAGTTGGAAATAGATCACCGTTCCTTCAGTCAAAATCCTGGGATTCCCTCCCTAGGGGCATTGTGGGTCAACCCACAGCACATGGACTGCAGAGGCTCAAGGACGTAGCTCATCCCCAACCTTCTCAAGGGGCAACTAGGGACAGGTAGTAAATGTTGGCCAGACAGTGATGCCCATGTCCCCCAAGTGAATAAAAAATAGATGAAATCAACACATGTTCCTTCTTCATTCCCTGTGATTTTTCATTCAGCTGTTGCGTCATAACAGGGCCCTAAAAATTAAAGGTAACAAAGTGTGTAGCTGGATGAACACAGCAGGCCAAGCGTGCTCCTGAGATGCTGCTTGGCCTGCTGTGTTCATGCAGCCCCACACTTTATTATCTTGGATTCTCCAGCATCTGCAGTTCCCATTATCCCTGAAAATTAAACTTTAATTTTCTCAGAGAAACCAGGGCAATTCTGAAGAGATGGGACCCTACACGATAACTTGATTTTTAAAAAATTCACTCACAGGATATGGGTGCTGTGGCTAGGCAGCATTTATTGTCATCCCTAATTGCCTTAAGAGTCAACCGCATTGCTATGGTACTGGAGTCCCATGTGGGCCAGATCAGGGAAGGACAGGAGTTTTCTCACCTAACTGGCATTAGTGACTCAAATTCTTTTTTATCCCTGACAGTTGCTCCATAATCATCACCAGATTCTTAATTCCAGATTTTTATTGAACTCAAATTCCATCATCTGCCATGGCAGGATTCGAAACTGGGTTTCTGGATTAATCATCTAGTGATTATACCATTAGGCCAGTGTCGACAACAAAGCCATTCCTATCCTCATTCTTCCCAGCAAAACAGCTCTCTGCTCCTTTCACCCACTTCACACTCCTTGCTAACGGCTTCCCATTGAGCTGGCCAAATGGACAGGAATGATGGCTGTAAAATTCACCTGACCTCCCTCTCTTCATATTCTCTTCCAACCATCCTCCATCCAACTCTCCGTCATCCTCTGAGATATCCCCACTTCTCTAATCCTGGCCTCTTGACCATTCCCAATTAATATTGCTCCATCACTCCCAGTTATAGGGATGATAATATTAAGCTGGTGAAGATGCAGAAGAGATTTACCAGATGTCCTTTACTAAGAGTAGGGGATTTCAAGGCTAAGGGGCATATTTTTAAGGTGAGAGGAGAAAGATTCAGAAAAGGCATGGGGTGGGGGAATCCTTCTTACACAGACAGTGATTTGTGTCTACAGTGAACGTCCAGAGGAAGTCGTGGATATGAGTACAGTTACAATATTTAAAACACATTCAGAAAAGTGTATGAACAGAAAAGTTTGGAGGGATAAGGAGCAAATGCAGGAAGGTGGGACTGGTTTATTTTGGTACTATGGTTGGCATGAACTGGTTGGATCAAAGGGTCTGTTTCTGTGCTGTATGGCTCTCTGACTCTATAACTGGTGACTGTGCTCTTAGCTCCTACAGCGCCAAGCAATGATATTCCCTCTCTACCTCCCCTGTCTATTTTAAGACTGTTCTTTAAACCTGCCACTTTGAGCAAGCTTTGGTCATCTGACACAGTGCCTCCTTATATTGCATGTCGCTTGGTGTCACATTTCACATTATACTCTTATAAAACATCTTGGGGCATTTCATTACTTTGAAAGGGCTGTATAAATATTAACTCTTGTCATTGTAGTGGACAACATTTAGAATTGGAAGTAGATCTTCATCTAAAAGTTAGCCTGAGTGTAAATTGAAATCATTCAGCTGTTTAGGTTTGAACTAACAGAATGGGGAAGAGGAGAGCCCCTAACGGGCGTAGATCTTCGGCACAGAAAGTTTTGCTTTTTCCACATATATATTTTTGTAAATATATTAAACCTTTCCTTCTCTTTCAACACACGGTTCTGTGTTCTTGTGCCTTTAATCTTGGCATTAATTTGAGCAGATATCTGGGAGTGATTATAGGGATCGCATGGGTTTTGTCTGGTAGTCCAAATCTCAGTGAGAGTCAGTCCTGATCCTAATCAGTACATGTTAACTGTGCTATTAGCTGTTGTATTCAGTAATTCTAATTCAGGATTCTCACCTGAATCCCGCAGTACTGGCTTCTGTGGGAAAGTCCAGAAATGTCACATACTCACAAATGGGAAGTATAATATTGCACGTGAAGAGCCATCAGCTCGTATTCCACCTTGGGAGCCTACGACCCAATGGTCTCAATGTGGACTTTGCTAACTTCAAAATCTCCTGTCTGCTGACTTCATCCCAAGATCAGCAACCCCTTTCATCCCTGCTTCCTTGACCTGCCTGTCTTCTCTCCCACCTATCTGCTTCACAATCCACTTTCTATCATTGCCCATCTCCCCCTCCATTTATTTTAGAGCCCCCTTCCCCTGCCCCATTTCTGAAGAAGGGTCTAGGCCCAAAGCGTCAGTTTTCCTGCTCCTCTAATGCTGCTTGGCCTGCTGTGATCATCCAGCTCTGCACCTTGTTATCTCAGACTCCAACATTGGCAGTTTGTATTCTCTCTGAGATAGACTGTAGATGTGTTTGTGTATGTACATGGTCATAGGTGTATGTGTGCCTTTACATCCATGTACCCATGCACTATTGTGTCTTTATATTTGTGCACCTGTTTATCCTCCCATCATCACTGACTCCCCATCTTCACCACTCCTGATGACTCTGTGAAAGGCTGTAGGATATCACTGCAACGTCAATGGATGTTATCCAGGAACCCATTATTCCATTCATTTTCTCGTTCCTGTTCTCCTGTGTCCTACCCTGTGACCTTCTCACTGGTTTTGCAATGATTGTCAGAAGTTCCATGGAGGTACATTGACAGTATGAGTGTGCGTACACTTCATACATACACCAGGCACTCTGTGCTAGCCTCCCAATCTCCCTGTGGCTCTCTAGATCATTCCTGAGATGATTCCTCAACTTTTACATCAATATATCGAGAATTCAGCTGAAGCAGGGTAATGATATCCATATGGATGGCCTTTCAAACTGTTTATAAATTCTGATCCCTGCCATTTTAAACACACATGCTTTTTAAAACATTCCTATACGGTTGCTGCTAGCTACCCCAGGATCATCTTCCTCTGAATTTTGTATGACTTTTATAGTAAGCAAACTGCTAGCAGGAAATCTGCAGCAAAGATTGTTAAACCCCCCACAGAAAATTCACCTTAAATCATGAGGTAAATTAGTGAACTCCATAAACTGTCCAAATTTTGCATTACAATCCTGGTTTTCAATCTGAAATTACACGAGGCTGAATCTAATGGCTTTTTGGGGTAGGGTAAGTGTCAGCTTCATTGAATTTTGTGGAGGTTTCCCTCTATGAGTGGAGCAAGTTCTCCCTTCATATCTTACTCCAACTACTTATCCCGCTCTGATGATCCCCTCTCATGTTTGTGTCCCTGAGAGGACAGGATCCTTGCTGCAGCAATGCAATGCGAGTTACTAGGGCATTGAAGGGCAGAAATGTCCTGTGAGTGGATGAGAGATGTGCCATGAGTGTTCTTTGATTTGATTTTTCACTGTCACATGTACTGAGGTACAATGAAAAGTATTGTTTTCCATGCCCTGCCGGCATATCACACCTTACAAAAGTGCATCAAGGTAATAGACAGCCGTTAGCAGACGTTGGATGTCAATGCCCCATGGATATGGGGTATGTGTAGCTGGTGCCCATGGTGAGATGTCGGTGCCATGTATCTAACATGGAGCTGTTTCTCAGCCAGCAGTGAGCTAAAGTTTCTGGGTACTTGCTCCAGTCCCTACTTCGAGAATTCTTAGCATCCCCTTGTTCATAGTGGGTGGGAGGATAGGGAGCTGCATGTTAATGAGGTGAGATATGTAGATAATGAGCTTGTTAACAAGCAATAATCCCCCTTTAATCAGCAACTTGCGGCTGCCTAATGAGAATCTCACCTCGAAGACCAGGACTTAATTAAAAGATGCAGCTAATTGTTCCCAACCTCGAGATAAGCTTCACTGGACTTGATGCATGATTCTACCATGTTTCTTGCTCTGGCCACACCATTCAGACTTATATGATTCTGCCCATTGTCTTCTATTGTAACTAAGTCAAAAAAACTGTGGATGCTGGAAATCTCAAGCTAAAACAGAAAGTGCTGGAGAAACTCATTAGGTGTGTCAGGACCTGAGAGAGAGAAAAATGGAAGTAACGTTGCAAGTTGAGTGACCATTCTTTAGAACTGCTCTGTCCCTGCCCTGGGAGTGTTTGACAGGAGACAGTGCTGAGGCATCTTTACCCTGTATCTTATCCCATGCTGAACGTGGCCTGGGAGAGTTTGATGGGGAATGGTGTAGAGGGAGCTTAACTCTGCACCTTACCCTGTGCAGAAGATGCTTAACCCGGTATCTAACCCTGTGCTGTATGTGCCCAGGGGTCATTTGATAAGGTAATGCAGAGGGAGCTTTGCTCTGTGCTTAAGTCTTGATGCAAATAACTGTACAGTGCATGATGAGCAAGGCAGAGTGAGATTTTATTTGAATCCAGCCCAGAAACTGGCAATAATTGTAGAAGTGAGAAAAAAATTGCCCTTTCATGACATTCTTGATCATTCTGATCAATAACAACAATACGCTGCATTTCTCTACCATCATTAACAGATTAAAATATCTCAAATACTTATTTTAAAGGTAATAAAACAAACCATACACCAAGTCATAGAACAACACCTAGAATATATTTAACATCTACAACATCGTGTTCTAGAAGGCCTTCACAAGGGCCCTATTAAACAAAACGAGACAATGACCCACAGATGGAGATCAAAAGAAAGCCTTGGTCAAATGGATATTGGTTCTTAAGGAAAGCCCGAGAAAGAGAGAGTTCGAAGGCTCAGAGAAGAAATTCTGGAGCTTTGGGTCCCGCTGAAGGCACATCTAATGCTGGTGTGATGCTGAACGGGAAACTGGGATTGTTCAAGAGGGAGGAATTGGAGAAGGACAGAGTTCTTAGATACCTGCAGAACTTGAGCAGGTTAAAGACTTATGGAGGGATGAGTAATTTGGATAACCACAAGGTGTTGCATATTGATAAAACAAACAAGGGCAAGATTTTTACAATGATTGCTAGGATATTGTTGTAGAACAGAGACGCTTGGGAGTTCAGGTACACAGTTCTTTGAAATTTGTGTCACAGACAGAATAGTTAAGAAGGCATTTAGCACATTTGCCTTCATTTCTCAGATTTTTATGTATAGGAGTTGGGAGAACATGTTGAAGTTGTACAGGATGTTGGTGAGGCCACTTTTGGATTACTATGTGTAGTTTTGGTCACCCTGCTATAAAAAGGATCTTTTTAAGTTGGGGAGGGTTCAGAAAAGACGTTGCCAGGAATGGAGGGCTTGAGTAATGAAAATTGGCAGAATATACTGGAGCGTAGGAGGTTGAAGGGTTGCCTTATTGAGGTTTATAAAATCATGAGGGGCAAGGATAGGGTGAATAGTAAGCGTGTTTTCCCAAGGATGGGGGAGCTAGGGGTCATAATTTTTAAGGTATGAAGAGAAAGTTTTAAAGAGGGCATGGGGCAACTATTTCATACAGTGAGTAGTTCATGTGTAGAATGAACTGCCAGAGGAAGTGGTGAATTCAGGTATAGTTACAACATTGAAAGACATTTGGATAAGTACGTGAATAGGAAATGTTTGGAGGGATATTGGCCAAATGCAGGCAGGAGGGGCTAATTTAGTTTGGGAATATGGCTGACGTGGACTAGTTGGACCGAAAGGTCCGTTTCCATGCTGTATGACCACATGAATCTATGGAGGGAGCTGAAAGCAATTGTCAAATCTAATTATCGTGAAACCCAGAGTTGATTTGGGCCAGCAAGCACAGGGCTGATGGGGTTTGGCATAAACTATGACCAAGGATGCAGAGTTTTTGATGAGTTCAAGTCTACAGATTGTGAAATATGGGAGGCAAGGTCGGTGAATATTGGAATTGTCGAGCCTAGAGGTAAGCCCCATAATTCTAACAGGTGGTCTGTCACAAAACTGAACTTCCTAGTATCAGAAGTTGTAGTGTTAATATTCTTAGAGGAATGCAGTTAAAATGAGGACCAGAATTAAAACTGGAGATAATGATCTCAGCTGTACTGTGCAATGATGAGCCAGAATGGGCCCTGTACTGGATGTCTCTCCTCACTTTTCTGCTGGAATATCATTTTTGCCTCAAATTGCTGGGATTTGTTTTTGACCCAGAAATAACAGTGTGTGTCTTTAACTTCCTGGCATTTTACCAACAAATTCTGATGCTTTGTTTCTGGAGAGGAGGCAATTGCACCAGATACATGTGAATATACACCTCCCTATTGCACCCCCCTGCCGGCCTTCCCCTATCCCATGCCCTGTCCTACACACCTTTTATCTTCATTATCTCAAATGAGGGAAAAAGCAATGGTTATAAAATTGTACAGGGGCTGTCTTTATTTTTTGCAGAATTAACAAAGATGTGATGTGCTTAGAAGAACAAAATATGCAAAAAAAAATGAGGCAGGTTTGGATTTCCAAAATTTTACATTTCACATCCCTCAGAAGGGGCAGAGAGGAAAAGAAAGAAATTCCAGTTTAATATTCAATGGATAAGTTTGTGCCTTCTGACCTCGCTGCACATGGAAATAATTATTCCCAGACATTGCAGCAGAGAGTAAAAAAAACTTGAAGAATTTGACAGATTAAAAGTTTTGCATTGACATCTTACCCAGAATGAAACCATTTTGAGTGCACCCCCTAACTTGAAAGGTGTCTCTTAGAATTCAAGACATCAAACCATGTTGTTAATGAGTTAAAAGGGCATGCAAAATGCATTTCATTCAGAAATAAAGTGTTTAGAAACAAAAAAACATAAAATCTTTAGGTGAAAACATATATGGATTCACCCAGTAATGGGATGAACTACTGTCACAGATGTGTAGCCACATTTGACATTGGAATTCCCATTATGATATCATGTGATGGTATTATTGGTAAGTACCTGGTGTTCTGTTTGGTTTTCTCACTAATTTTAGGTAACACTGCACAAATAGGACCTTACTAGTAGCTACAACATTGCACCTGCTGAGGGGCTCACATATGGGACTCCTGAAGGAGATTTAATCACATTGGAAAGGACACTTTCTGCTTAATTGCAAAACTGGATGAAAACCTTCAGATATGAAGATCGATTGAAGAAGCTGGGGCTGTTCTCCTTGCAAAGAAGAAGGCTTAGAGAAGATCTGATACAAGTTTCCAAAATCAATGAGTGGGCCGCATATAGATGGAAACCATATGTCCAACAACAATAATATTCTGCATTTCTACAACATCTTTAACAGATTGAAATATCTCAAAATTCTTATATAAATTTTAAAAAATAAACCAAACACCATTGAGTTATAGGGTCATAGAGATATACAGCATGGGAACAGATACTTCGGTCCAACCAGCCATGTTCCCAAACTAAACTAGTCCCACCTGCCTGCAGTTGGCCCATATCTCTCCAAATCATTCCTATTCCTGAATTTATCCAAATATCTTTTCAATGTTGTAATTGTACCTGGATCCACCACTTCCTCTGGCAGCTCAATCCACACATGAGCTCTGTAAAAAACTTCCCCCATTGTCTTTTTTAACTGTTTGCCCTCTCACCTTAAAAACATGCCCTTTAGTTTTGAACTCCGCCCCCACAACTCTCCCTCACCATGTCACATAACCACAACATCTCAAATTTATATAGCTCCTTTACGTTAATAAATGTCCTGAGGGTCTTCACAAGGGCCCTGTCAAAACACAGATGAGACATTGGCCCACAGATAAAGATGTCTGGGTAAGAAATGCCTGCTCAAAGATTTTAAAGCAAATCTGAGAAGGGTGATGTTGAGAATCAGAGAGATTTAAAGGATGAATCCCTAATGTTGGGTGTGCCATTGCATGGAGAACTGGGGTTGTTCAAAAGGCCAGAATTTGAGGAGTGCAGCTTTGTAAAAGGATCAAGAAGGTGAGAGCATAGGTTTAAAGTGATTTACAAAAACTACCAAATGTGAAGTGAGAGGAAATGATTCACACACTGAGTGTTTTGGGTCTGGATTGCACTGCCTGGAAATGTGGTGGCAGAAGTTTCAATTGAGGCATTTAAGAGCACACTAGATGGCTAATTAAATAGGAATAATGTGGAAGGAGTTTGGGAAAGGGCAGGAGATTGGCATGCCACTAAGACATGACATCCATTTGGACAGCTATTGCAGACACAATGGGCTGATGGCCTTCTTCTGCACTCTTAGTCATCTGTGATTGTGTGGTTACTGTTGCAGTTCTATACTCCAGCTGCAACATTAAATAGGAGATAGAGATTTATGTTGGTTTTCACAAAGTCTGGAGTTTTGCTCCCCCAAAGATACTGGAGACTAAATGACATCTTGGAGGTTGAGAGTGATGGACTCTTATTGGATAGAGATATAATTGATTGAAAAGAGTTGAGTCTGGATGAGTCATTATTGAATAGTAAGGCATTACAAGCTTAAGGAACAACATGACTAATTCCTTTACCCTAATTTCAATGCAAGTTGTGGTCGCACGGAGTTGCACATAAGTGAATGAGGCACATCCTTGGGCTATTGATTACCCAACATTTGGATGTTTTTCTAAGATCCATTTAACATATAGGAGGTCTGATAGTATACTATTCTCTGGTTTTCCGAAAGACCTATCCAATTATTTTCAATTTCATAACCCTCCAATCTTTCTCCTTCCTTAGTAGAGTATAAGTGTTGGGAGGTCATGTTGCAGCTGTATAGGACATTAATTAGGGCAACAAAATGTGAGGCTGGATGAACACAGCAGGCCAAGCAGCATCTCAGGAGCACAAAAGCTGACGTTTCGGGCCTAGACCCTTCATCAGAGAGGGGGATGGGGTGAGGGTTCTGGAATAAATAGGGAGAGAGTGGGAGGCGGACCGAAGATGGAGAGAAAAGAAGATAGGTGGAGAGAGTATAGGTGGGGAGGTAGGGAGGAGATAGGTCAGTCCAGGGAAGACGGACAGGTCAAGGAGGTGGGATGAGGTTAGTAGGTAGATGGGGGTGCGGCTTGGGGTGGGAGGAAGGGATGGGTGAGAGGAAGAACAGGTTAGGGAGGCGGAGACAGGTTGGACTGGTTTTGGGATGCAGTGGGTGGAGGGGAAGAGCTGGGCTGGTTGTGTGGTGCAGTGGGGGGAGGGGACGAACTGGGCTGGTCGGCTGACCCTGTCGGCTTTCCGGAGAGACCACTCTCTCCGTGACTCCCTTGTTCGCTCCACACTGCCCTCCAACCCCACCACAGCCGGCACCTTCCCCTGCAACCGCAGGAAATGCTACACTTGCCCCCACACCTCCTCCCTCACCCCTATCCCAGGCCCCAAGATGATATTCCACATTAAGCAGAGGTTCACCTGCACACCTGCCAATGTGGTATACTGCATCCAGTGTACCCGGTGTGGCTTCCTCTACATTGGGGAAACCGAGCGGAGGCTTGCAGACCGCTTTTCAGAACACCTCCGCTCAGTTCGCAACAAACTACTTCACCTCCCAGTCGCAAACCATTTCCACTCCCCCTCCCATTCTTTAGATGACATGTCCATCATGGGCCTCCTGCAGTGCCACAATGATGCCACCCGAAGGTTGCAGGAACAGCAACTCAGATTCCACCTGGGAACACTGCAGCCTAATGGTATCAATGTGGACTTCACCAGTTTCAAAATCTCCCCTTCCCCAACTGCATCCCTAAACCAGCCCAGTTCGTTCCCTCCGCCCACTGCACCACACAACCAGCCCAGCTCTTCCCCTCCACCCACTGCATCCCAAAACCAGTCCAACCTGTCTCCGCCTCCCTAACCTGTTCTTCCTCTCATCCATCCCTTCCTCCCACCCCAAGCCGCACCCCCATCTACCTACTAACCTCATCCCACCTCCTTGACCTGTCCGTCTTCCCTGGACTGACCTATCCCCTCCCTACCTCCCCACCTATACTCTCTCCACCTATCTTCTTTTCTCTCCATCTTCGGTCCGCCTCCCCCTCTCTCCCTATTTATTCCAGAACCCTCACCCCATCCCCCTCTTTGATGAAGGGTCTAGGCCCGAAACGTCAGCTTTTGTGCTCCTGAGATGCTGCTTGGCCTGCTGTGTTCATCCAGCCTCACATTTTGTTGTCTTGGATTCTCCAGCATCTGCAGATCCCATTATCTCTAGGACATTAATTAGGCTACTTTTGGAAGGTGCATACAATTCTGATCTCCCTTCTGTAGGAAGGATGTTGTCAAACATGAGACGGTGCAGAAAATATTTGCAAGAATGTTGCCAGGACTAGAGGGTTTGAGCTTTAGGGAGAGGCTGAATAGGCCGGAGAGTTTTTCCTTAGAGTGTAGGAGGCTTAGGGATGACATTATAGAGGTTTATAAATCCACGAGGGGCATGGATAGGGTGAATAACTAAGGCCTTTTTCCTAGGCCAGGGGAGTCCAAAACTAGAGGGCATAGGTTTAAGATCAGAGGGCAAGATTTAAAAATGATCTGTGGGCAGCATCGTAGCTCAATGGTTAGCACTGCTGCCT
This sequence comes from Stegostoma tigrinum, assembly GCF_030684315.1. Classification (NCBI taxonomy): domain Eukaryota; kingdom Metazoa; phylum Chordata; class Chondrichthyes; order Orectolobiformes; family Stegostomatidae; genus Stegostoma; species Stegostoma tigrinum. The sequence continues at coordinate 5,180,546 of NC_081374.1, forward strand.
CAGAGTGCCAGGGACCTGGTTCAGTTCCACACTTGGATGATTGTTTGTGTGGAGTTTGTATGTTCTCCCTGCGTCTGCGTGGGTTTCCTCTAGTGATTCCATCTTCCTCCCACAGTCCAAAGATGTGCAGGTTAGGTGGATCGGCCATGCTAAATTGCCCCATCGTGTCCAGGGATATGCAGGCTAGGTCCATTAGCTATGGGAAATGCAGGGATACAGAGATAGATTAGGGGGGTGGGTCTGGGTGGGATGCTGTTCAGATGGTTGGTGCAGGCTTGATGGGCTGAATGGCCTGCTTCCACACTGTAGGGACTCTATGACCCGAGGGGCAACTTTTTAATGCAGAGGGTGGTGTATGCATGGAATGAGATGCCAGAGGATGTGGTGGAAGCTGCTACAATTACAACATTTTAAAAGGCATCTGGATAGGTACATGAATAAGAAGGGTTTAGAGGGATATGGGCCAGATGCTGGCAAATGGGACTAGGTCTGATTGAGACATCTGGTCAGCACAGACAAGTTGGACCAAAGAATCTGTTTCTGTGCTGTGTGACTCTATGAGTCTATAGTCCTGATGCCCAAATGAATCTGTTCCAGCACAATTTCAATTAATACATCCCCGCTTATAACAACTCACAATGTTAAAAAAAAACTCATCCTCTGCCAATTATTTTATATCTTTGCCTTACTGACTTAACTTAACAAACTGTCTCATCATTTTCAACATCTTTGTTCAATCCCCCTGACCCTTTGTTCCTTTAATGAGAATGACCTCAGGTTCCCCAATCTCTCCAAGTGGCTGAAGTCTATCAACCTGGTCCCCTATCCTTCATTTCATCCCAAACACGTTCACTGTCCTTCATAGCGTGTGCCTAGAATTAAAGACAAGGCTCGAGCTGAAACCTGACCAATGATTTTAAAAGATTTATTTCAATTTATTCATTTGTTCCTGGGTGTGGATGCTGCTGGCTGGGTCAGCCTTTACTGCCCATCTTTAGTAGCCCTTAAGAAGATGAAGGTGAGCTTCCTTCTTCAACTACTGCACTTTCTATGGTTTCGGGACCCCTACAATGCTGCTAGGGAGAGAATTCCAGGATCTTGACCCAGTGGCACTGAAGGAACAGCAATATATTTTCAAGTCAGGATGGTGAGGGGCTTGAGCGGAACTTGCAGGGGGTGGTGTTCCCATCTATCACTTACACTTCTAGACGGTAGAAGTTGTGTCTTTGGAAGCTTTGGGCTGTGGATTTACCATAACATCTCACTGTAAAGTCAAGCAAATCTAAATGCAATCTTAACAGCCATCTCACTTGCAAAGCATTGTGCACTACAACCCCAAAGTGTCTCCATTTCTGCATCCTTTTGATGGATGCCACTTTTGTCTCTAAATCAGAAACCTGTGTGTTCATTTACCATTACACAGACAGAAGCAATGATTTAGATTAACCCTCCAGGGAAGGGCTAAGTGGCTTATGCACTGTCTCAGGATAGTTGGGAGTATGTAAAATATTACACATCACTATTTCGAACAAAAGCAGCATTCCTTCAAAGCAACCTCATTAAAAGAGATTTCTCATTGTCCTGTTCCAGTTTGTGGGAGCTTTCTGCTGTGGACCCTGTTTGTTGCTGTGTTTCCTACAATGAATAAAGTTCATAAAACATTTTCCAAAAGCTGTAAAATGCTTTTACATGTCCTGTGCCTGTCAAGGGTGCTATTAAAATGCAAATCTTTTCATTTTCTAAATTGCACCATTGGTTTTACATTGGGGCTCTCATTTTTCCTTCCAAGATATGCAGCTTTGTACTGCCCAGCATTACCTTTTATCTCCTGCAAAATGATTATAATCAGAAGAAAATTTCTAAGTCCGTTGTTAATTTACTTATCGGCACATGTACAAGAAAGAAATTGTGGATCGGTTTTGGGACAGAAGCTGAATTTTTGCCTGCACCCAATCTACTGACCACCCTGACTTCACCGACAAATTATTCTGGACTAAAAATGTGTTTGCTAGATCGAAAACTGGCTGGAAATTTGCTTTTATAAGTAAGTTACATTCTTCTGAGATGGAGATGGGAAATGAAGATAAAATCATTTTCAAATGCCTCCCATTATTTTCAGCTGTGTCTCATTTGAAAGTAACCTGTATTGTACTAACCACCATAACTTGCCCCTACTCAAGAGTTTCTCTGACATCTGTAACCCTGATGTTGAGTTCTGGCTAACTGTTATACATTCCTCGCCAGGCTTCTGACATGAATTGTTACTGATATGAAGGAAACTCAGCCCAAGATGTGGGTTGAAGGGGACGGTGGTGCCTCAGTGAGGTTGTGGTGGGTGGGGGGGGTGGGGACTAGTTGGGCAGGGTCTGTGGGGGTCAGAAGGGGAGAGATTGAGGAAATAAAAGGTAAGTATGTATGAGAGGGGGAGTGTGAGACAGAGAGAAATTATAAGGTGAATAAAGGGGGGATATTGCAGAGGACTTGTTCTCACTTAGAGTATCATTGGGCTACAGAACGACATACCTGAAAGGCTGTTGGAAGCTGATTTCCTCAATAATTTTAAGACAGTTAATGGAAGTTTTGGAGAAGGAGGAATCGACAGGGTCAGAGACAAAAGCAAAGGTGTGGGAGAAAGAAAAACTGCTTTCCAAACAGCCAGCAGAGACAGCCTGGGCTGAATGGCATCGCTCTCACACAGTACAGAAACATTGAGAGAGAGAGAGAGGGACAGAGAGAGAGAGAAAGAGAGTGAGAGAATGAGAGAGGGAGAGAGAGAGAGAGAGAGTGAGAGAGAGAGAGAAAGAGAGAGAGAGAAAGAGAGAGAAAGAGAGAGAGAGAGAGAGAAAGAGACAAACAGACAGAGTAATTTTAGAGAGTGAGGTTTAGGGAACTGAGGAATATGAATACTAACAGACTCAGTTTTTGCTTCCGTCACGTCTTATGAGTAAAATCAAAGTTCTGTTCCTCTTTCTTTAGGAACTCATAGGACACAAACCAAAGGCTGTAACAATTTTAATAGATTTCCCCATCTCCACACACCTCGCATCTCTTTTATAAAAACACAAAACTCAACGTGAATCACATCTAATTAAAAGCTGCTGAAAAATGCCCCCTGGATTTACTTCAAATAATTTTGCAAAGCTTTTGAGTCGCAGCTGCTTAAAGTTAAAGGATTTATCAGTAAAGCTGACTGAATAATAGATACACCTTGGGGACTATTGTATGCTCAAGGCATTCAGATGACACAGATTTTCTGAAATAATAAAGACAATTATACAAAGTGTCTGGAACAAAAGATCCTAAGAACATACGAAGTAGATGTATACAAAGATTACACAATTCTTCAAGTCTGCTCTGTCAGTCAATGCAATTTAGGCTAAAATTTGGCTTCAAACTCATTTTCCCATCCACTCTCCATCTCCCCGATTCTGAGGCCAAAACTCTGTTTATCTCAGCCTTTAGTATATTCAAAAATGGGAAATGCCTCAATCTTCTGGGATGGAGAATTCTAAAGATTCACAATCGTTTGAGTGAAAGAAGTTCTCTACATCTCAGTCTTAAACGCCTAGCCCCTTACCCTGTGTGTTCTAGATTCCCTGACGAGAAATAACAGTTTAAGGTTTACGCTCGAACAATGAACGCTATCAGTTTAACTGGGACAATGTAACCGTAGCAGCCGAAGCCAAATATAGACGCGCACGGGAATTCCTCGAAACATGGTTCTCAACCCATAATGCAATCAGCAAACATATAGAATTGGACCCATACACAAACCCAAACAGAACTAAACCAGAAATGACACTACTCACCATAACGGACCAGACAGTATAAATTCCAAATGGAGTAGAACAACATCGCTTTATCAGAGGCCTCACTGATGATATTATCCAACATTGTGATGAAACATCTGAATGAAAACAAGTCAGCTGGGTGAACAAGTCAACAATCTCAAGGAATAACAGTGTCAATCCTGGTGAGCCTGTTTGGAATCTATATTTACTGACAAAGCTGTATATGATATTAATTAGGTTACAGCTAGAAGATTATGTGCAGTTCTGGTCATCACCCTATATGAGGGAGTGATTACAAGAGAGATGGAGCAGAGGAGATTCATCAGGATGTTGCCTGGGATGGAGCAGTTCACTTTTGAAGAAAGGTTGGATGTGTTGGTTTTTTTTTAATTAGAGCAGAGAAGGAAGAGGATATCTGATTAGCTTGCACAAAATTTTGAGAGGCAAAGATAAAGTAGTTAGGAGAATCTTTATCCCTTGTAGAGCTGTCAATAAACAAGGGGCAAATTTTTAAGCTAAGAAGCTTGAGATTTAGAGAGAATTTGAAGAAATAACTATTCACTCAGAGGGTTGTGGTTATTTGGAACTCACTGCCTAAACGGGTGGTAGAGGCAGGAACCCTCAAGACACTTAAGAAATACTTAGAAGAGCATTTGAAATGCAAAACTCACAAATTAATGGGACAAATTTGGAAAACAGGATTAGAACAGAGAGGCACTTGATGGCCAGTACAGACATGGGCAATTGGTCTTTTTACCACACGGTAACATCTCAATGACTCTGTGACTCTAAAATTGCATTGTCCAGTGAAATCATCTCTTAATTTTCTAACTTCCCAAGAATATAAACTTAATTCACTCAGTTTCTATCAGAGAGCAATCCTCTCAGGAACTAATTAAGTGAAAATAATCAAAGAATTGCGGTTGCTAGAAATCAGAAACAAAAACAGAAATTGCTGAAGAAACTCGGCAGGCCTGGTAGCATCTGTGGAGAGAAAGCAGAGTTATTGTTAACTTCAGACCGTTCTGAAGAAAAGTCACTGAATCCAAAATGTTGACTCAACTTTGTCTCCACAGATGCTGCCAGATCTGTTGAGTTTTTCCAGCAATTTCAGATTTGATTACCAGTCAAGTAAACCTGTACAGCCTCCAATGCTGTCAATTTCTTCCTTGAATATAGAGGCCAAAGCTGCCAGATCAGTTCCACCATGCTATCCCTTTGCTATGGAAATCTTGCATTTTCTTGTACATTAATCATTTTGCAATAAATTCCAATGTGTAATTTGCCTTCCTAATCTTTCAAGATTAACTCATGGGATATGGGCATCACTCAGCATTCTGATCCAAATGACAGTGAAGTAAAGGTGATCTGTTTCAAGGTCAGGATGATGAATAGGCAGCTTGTAGGCGGTGGTATTCCCATGTATCTGCAGTCCTTGTCCTTACAGAGGGTAGCCATGATCACAGTGAAAGTGGAGCAGGCTCAGCGGGCTAACGAGAGTCCTCCTTGTCCTATTTTTTGCATTCACATTCAGGAACACAAAGGCATGTCTACGGAGGCTGAATTCATGTGGATGCAAAAGAGACAGGAATTAGAGAAACTGAGATCTCAGAGAGCTAGAGGAGGTTAGAGATAGGGAGTGATGCAGGTGCTGGAGCGGGTTTCAGGGATAAGGAGGGGTGTAGGGGCTTGGGGAGGTAACAGGGAGAGGGAGGAGTGTAGGGGATGGATGAGGCTATAGAGATAGGGCATGGGTTTAAGGGCTCAAGGAGTTTATCGAGATCGGGGAGGGGTGTGGGGGCTGGAGGGACAAACATGAGGGGGTGACAGTAGTATGAACTGGAATGTGAGAAGCAAGGTTTTGGATGATCTGAAGTTGCTGGAGCGTGCAAAGTTGGAGCCTGACCAGGAACTATCAGAATAATAGAGCTCCTTTTGTCAATTCACTCAGATCCTTAGGTGTTGCTCTGTGGATCCAACACAATACTATGCACAGAACTGGGATTGTGTGTCACTGCAGCAGTAGACACTGAACTGCATTCTCCCTGCAATGTTTTACTGGTGCTGCCATTCTGAAATGGCCATATTCAAAGAGTGATGAGCTACTCTTCAGCATGTCTACAATTTGTCTTTGAGTCTTCTACTTACCTGCTACAGGGGAACCAATCAGTTAACAAAGATACAAAAGTCCCCACATAACATTGAGAAGGATTGCCTTAGGAATCAAAGAAAACAATGCAACGTCATAATATGTAACCCTTTCAAAGAATCAGACAGATGTAGAAAAGCCAAATGCTGCTTTCTGTGCCGTATGAATCTATAGTTCCATGATGCTAATTTCTGTTGAAATAGCAACATTGAAAATACAAGCAGGAGTAGGCCATTCGGCCCTTCAATTGTGCAACCATTCAACATGAACATGGCTGATCATCCAACTCGATAGCCTTTTTCCACTGCCTTCCTCATATTGGCATCTTTCTTGAAAGTCTTCGATGCTTTGGCTTTAGCAGTTTTCTGTGGGAGAGAATTCCAGAGGCAGAAAAGAATTCCAGAGGCTCAGCACTCTTTGGGTGAAGACATTTCTTCTCGCCTCAATCTTAAATGGTCTACCCTGTATCCTTACACCGTGACCCCCTGGTTCTGGGCTCCCTGGTCATCAGGAGTATCCTTCCTTACATTTACCCTGTCCAGCCCTGTTAAATTTCTATTGGACTCCACCTTTGTTCTTCAAAACTTCAGTGAATATAATCCTGATCGATTCAAACTCTCCTTGTGGGAGGGCCCAGTCATTCCAGGATTGAGTCTGGTAAACCCTCATTGCACACCCTCCATCATCAGGTCATCCTTCTTCAGACGGCGAGACCAAAACTGCACCTAATACTCCAGGTGTGGTCTTCATGAAATGAAATAATTTGGCAAATTATCACAACCAATTTACTTCTGAAAACCTGTTTGCTTCTTGACGTCAGTCCCAACAGAGCAAACAATCCCACACGCAGGTACTTCTGAGTATACAGCAGAATTCAGAGGACAGGTTTGATGGATTGTCTGAACTGTTAGCTAATTAAACCATTTCTCATCATTTCCCACTTCCTGTGGAACTCAACACCTGTTCGACCCAGTTAGGGAACAAACTCTGAATATTTTTTACACTATCTGCAGAACTAGAATTCTTAGAATATAGAACATTACAGCACAGTACAGGCCCTTTGGCCCTCGATGTTGTGCCGACCTGTTATACTGATCTCAAGCCGATCTAACCTACACTATTCCATGTACGTCCATATGCTTATCCAATGACGACTTAAATGTACCTAAAGTTGGCGAATCTACAACCGTTGCAGAAAAAGCGTTCCATTCCCTTACTACTCTGAGTAAAGAAACTACCTCTGACATCTGTCCTATACTTTTCACCCCTCAATTTAAAGCTATGCCCCCTCGTGCTTGCCGTCACCATCCCAGGAAAAAGGCTCTCCCTATCTACCCTATCTAACCCTCTGATTATTTTATATGTTTCAATTAAGTCACCTCTCAACCTTCTTCTCTCTAATGAAAACAGCCTCAAGTCCCTCAGCCTTTCCTCGTAAGACCTTCCCTCCATACCAGGCAACATCCTAGTAAATCTCCTCTGCACCCTTTCCAAAGCTTCCACATCCTTTTTATAATGTGGTGACCAAAACTGTACACAATACTCCAAGTGCGGCCGCACCAGAGTTTTGGACAGCTTCACCATAACTTCTTGGTTCCGGAACTCGATCCCTCTATTAATAAAAGGTAAAACACTGTATGCCTTCTTAACAGCCCTGTCAACCTGGGTGGCAACTTTCAAGGATCTGTGTACGTGGACACCAAGATCTCTCTGCTCATCTACACGACTAAGAATCTTACCATTAGCCCAGTACTTTGCCTTCCGGTTACTCCTACCAAAGTGCATCAGCTCACACTTGTCTGCATTAAACTCCATTTGCCACCTCTCAGCCCAGCTCTGCAGCTTATCTATGTCTCTCTGCAATATACAGCATCCTTCATCACCATCCACAACTCCACTGACCTTAGTGTCGTTTGCAAATTTACCAACCCATCCTTCTACGCCCTCATCCAGATCATTTATAAAAATGACAAACAGCAGTAGACCCAACACCGACCCTTGCGGCACACCACTAGTAACTGGTCTCCAGGATGAACATTTCTCATCAACTACCACCCTCTGTCTTCTTTCAGCAAGCCAATTTCTGATCCAAACTGCGAGATCTCCCACAATTCCATTCCTCCACATTTTGTACAATAGCCTATTGTGGGGAGCCTTATCGAACGCCTTGCTGAAATCCATATACATCACATCAACTGGTTTACTCTCATCTACCTGTTTGGTCACCTTCTCAAAGAACTCAATAAGGTTTGTGAGGCACGACCTTCCCTTCACAAAACCGTGCTGACTACCCCTAATCAATGTATTCTTTTCTAGATGATTATCAATCCTATCCCTTATAACCTTTTCCCACACTTTACCAACAACTGAGGTAAGGCTCACTGGTCTATAATTACCAGGGTTGGCTCTATTCCCCTTCTTGAACAGAGGAACCACATTTGCTATCCTCCAGTCATCTGGCACTATTCCTGTAGACAATGACGGATTAAAGATCAATGCCAAAGGCTCGGCAATCTCCTCCCTGGCTTCCCAGAGAATCCTAGGATAAATCCCAACTGGCCCAGGGGACTTATCTATCTTCACCCTCTGTAGGATTTCTAATACCTCTTCCTTGTGAACCTCAATCCCACCTAGTCTAGTAGCCTGTATCTCAGTATTCTCCTCGACAACATTGTCGTTTTCTGGAGTGAATACTGTTGAAAAATATTCATTTAGTGCTTCACCTATCTCATCTGACTCCACACACAACTTATCACTACTATCCTTGATTGGGCCTAATCTTAGTTTCGTCATTCTTTTATTCCTTAAATACCTATAGAAAGCCTGCGGGTTTACCCTGATCCTATCCGCCAACAACTTCTCATGTCTCCTACTGGCTCTTCTGAACTCTCTCTTTAGGTCTTTCCTGGCTACCTCATAGCCCTCAAGCACCCTAACGGAGCCTACACATCTCTTCCTAACATAAGCCTTCTTCTTCCTCTTGACCAGAGATTCCACCTCCTTCGTAAACCACGACTCCCGCACTCTACAGCTTCCTCCCTGCCTGACAGGTACATACTTATCTAGGACACACAGGAGCTTTTCCTTGAATAAGCTCCACATTTCTAATGTGCCCAACCCCTGCAGTTTCCTTCCCTATCCTATACTCCCTAAATCTTGCCTAATCTCATCGTAATTGCCTTTCCCCCAGCTATAACTCTTGCCCAGTGGTATACACCTATCCCTTTCCATCACTAAAGTAAACACAACAGAATTGTGATTGCTATCTCCAAAGTGCTCACCTACTTCCAAATCTAACACCTGGCCAGGCTCATTACCCAGTACTAAATCTAATGTGGCTTCGCCCCTTGTTGGTCTATCTACATACTGTGTCAGGAAGCCCTCCTGCACACACTGGACAAAAACTGACGCATCTATAGTACTCGAACTATGGTGTTACCAGTCAATATTTGGAAAGTTGAAGTCCCCCATGACAACTACCCTGTCTCTCTGACTCCTATTGAGAAGCATCTTTTCTATCCTTTCCTCTACATCGCTGGAACTATTCGGAGGCCTATAGAAAACTCCCAACAGGGTGACCTCTCCTTTCCTGTTTCTAACCTCAGCCCATACTACCTCAGTTGACAAGTCCCCAAACATCCTTTCTGCAACTGTGATACTGTCCTTGACCAACAATGCCACACCTTCCCCCCTTTTACCATCTTCTCTGTTCTTGCTGAAACATGTAAATCCCGGAACCTGCAACAACCATTCCTGTCCCTGCTCTATCCATGTCTCCGAAATGGCCACAACATCGAAGTCCCAGGTACTTCTTCAACACTCACAATCCCACCGGGTGTATTATCACCAACAAACTTGGAATTGTTAGAGATAATGGGAACTGCAGATGCTGGAGATTCCAAGATAATAAAATGTGAGGCTGGATGAACACAGCAGGCCAAGCAGCATCTCAGGAGCACAAAAGCTGACGTTTCGGGCCTAGACCCTTCATCAGAGAGGGGGATGGGGGGAGGGAACTGGAATAAATAGGGAGAGAGGGGGAGGCGGACCGAAGATGGAGAGTAAAGAAGATAGGTGGAGAGGGTGTAGGTGGGGAGGTAGGGAGGGGATAGGTCAGTCCAGGGAAGACGGACAGGTCAAGGAGGTGGGATGAGGTTAGTAGGTAGCTGGGGGTGCGGCTTGGGGTGGGAGGAAGGGATGGGTGAGAGGAAGAACCGGTTAGGGAGGCAGAGACAGGTTGGACTGGTTTTGGGATGCAGTGGGTGGGGGGGAAGAGCTGGGCTGGTTGTGTGGTGCAGTGGGGGGAGGGGATGAACTGGCCTTGTTTAGGGATGCAGTGGGGGAAGGGGAGATTTTGAAACTGGTGAAGTCCACATTGATACCATTAGGCTGCAGGGTTCCCAGGTGGAATCTGAGTTGCTGTTCCTGCAACCTTCGGGTGGCATCATTGTGGCAGTGCAGGAGGCCCATGATGGACATGTCATCAAGAGAATGGGAGGGGGAGTGGAAATGGTTTGCGACTGGGAGGTGCAGTTGTTTGTTGCGAATTGTTACACTTGATTCCTTTATCCAAATCATTGATATATAGTGAGCAACTGGGCCCAAGCATTGATCCTCGCTGCACTTTACCTGTCGTAAGTTTCAAATCTGAATTCTACTGCGTGTGTGTTCACTGATTTCACAGTAACACATCCTAAACAAACGGAAGACCTTAAAGTTTTATGTGACATTACTAATCAGATGGTAATTAGGACCTACTTTAATGAAAAGCAGTTTTCATACTGTATGTTCTTCACTCCGTGGTTCCTCATCCCTTGATGTAGCACTTTTGACATGATAAAATATGCCAAATACACTCTCTGGGAATATTCTTTAACAAAGTGCGACTCTGAACCACACAAGGAAATATTTGGTTAGAGATAATGGGAACTGCAGATGCTGGAGAATCCAATATAACAAAGTGTGGGGCTGGATGAACACAACAGGCCAAGCAGCATCTCAGGAACATGGCTTGAAGCTTGTTCAAAAGGTGCCAATTTTAAGGATTGTCTGAGGGGTGGAAGGTGTAGGTAGAAATGGAAGAGGTGAAGAAAGGGAATCTAAAAGCTAATGGTCCAGGTGCTGAAGGCATGACCACCAACAATACAACAACTACAATCAGCCACACTGAAGAGGCCAGAATTGGACAACCGCAGATATCTCAGAGTTTCAGAGCTGGAGAAGGTTACAGAAGAAATCGATGCTGACAGGTTTGAGAATAAGGATGAACATTTTAAAATCATGGGGCTGCTTGATTGAGAGCCAATATTTTGGTCCGTGAGCCCAGGCATAACAGGGGAACAGGACTTCATCCAAGTTGAGACATGGACAAAAAAGTTCTGGATGATTTCAATTTTGCAGAGACAGAACACAGGAGCCCAGTCAGGAGTGAAATCAGAACGGGAATTGCTGGGCAATCTCAACAGGTTTGGCAGCATCTGTAGACAGAGAGAAACATAGGAACACAGGAGTAGCAGGAGGCCATTCAGCCTGTTGAGCCTGTTCCACCATTCAATAAGATCATGGATAATCTGTGGCCTAACTCCATATACCTGCCTTTGACAAATATCCTTTAGCACCTTCGCTTAACAAAACTTTACCCATCTCATGTTTATGGAAGAGAGTTCCAAACCTTTATCACCCTAGCCCTGACTCTAACATCTCTCCTGAATGGTCTGGCCCAAATTCTCAGTGTATGTGCCCTAGTTCCAGAATTCCCAACCAATGGAAACAATTTATCTTTATCTACTTTGTCTTTTCCTATTAATTTCTTGAAGACTTGAAGTCTGATAGGATTCTTGCTCAGCATCCAGACTTCAGTCAGGAGTATTTTGGAATAGCCAAGTCTAGAAGCAACAGTGGTATGAACTAAACATTCATAATAAGTTAACAAAGTGTGAAGCTGGATGAACACAGCAGGCCAAGCAGCATCTCAGGAGCACAAAAGCTGATGTTTCGGGCCTAGACCCTTCATCAGAGCCTCTGATGAAGGGTCTAGGCCCGAAACATCAGCTTGTGTGCTCCTGAGATGCTGCTTGGCCTGCTGTGTTCATCCAGCTTCACTCTTTGTTATCTTGCATTCTCCAGTATCTGCAGTTCCCATTATCTCCATTCATAATAAGTGTTGTTTATAAATCTCAGTTCAGTATCCCCGGTGAATGACAGATTCCTTGACAGTGCAGCACTTCCTCAGATTTACAATGGAATATTAATCTAGATTATGAACTCGAGTCTCTGCAGTGGTTTCTTGGTGATAGTGTTAGCCAGCAAATGGTAGAAGTGAGGGCCAATTCAGCCATTGGCTGTTCACTGCATGAGTTCTGCATTTAGGAAACTTCAAAAAGCCATTCAAACCTCTATTCCATACTGTCAGGGGCTGGTGGGACAGTGACATAATGATAACATCAGTGGCCTTAGTGGGTTCCAAACTGGGCCATGGATTCATGTCTCCACCATCACATCTGATCAGACTTCAATTCAATGAAAACATCTGACATTGAAAGCTAGTTTCAGAACAGTGGCTGTGAAATTGTCACTGCTTTTTGTTTAAGAACTCATCTGTTTAAATGAGGAAGGTCCTTTCGGGTCCTCTTTTGATATGCCTTACATGTTGAAATAACCACAGATGATGGTATGCCATCACCAAGCCACCCTTTACTTACATGTGGAGAGTCCTTGATCCAGCTCCCTCAGATCCAGCCCTCAGAATGAACAGGATATCTGACTCCCCTGTTCTTAGCTGTCAGCCAGGGATCCCTGATTGGACCAGATTAACAGTGCCAATCAGGGAATTTATATTCTGGCTGACCTCGTTACAATTACTGAAATACCAAGGCTCTAATCTTACAGTTATGTTATTAAATACTATTCCCTACTTGTGCTTCTCTCTAGTTTGCACACTCCCTCACGAATTCTGCTCATACTGTGTTATTCATAACCAATGAGGAGCTGCGCTGTGACATCGTCAAAAATTTGTTTCAGGCCCCTAAAGCCCCTAAGAAAAAATTTCCACCCCACATGGCCCCAATTCCGTGAATTTATTTAATTAGCTTCTCCACTTGTTGCAACTATTCCTTGTGGTAGTGTGTTCAATATTCAACAATGACTCAGTATGCAACACCCTCACCTCTGAGGAGGACTTTAAGTTAAAGCCCACACCAGGAAGTGTCCACAAAAATCTAGGATAACCTTCCAGTGCAGTACTGAAGCAGTGCTATCAGCTAAGGAGCCATATTCCCAGATGTGAGAAGAGCAGGGGAGTTTTCTCAGCCAAGACTTATCCCTCGGCTGACATTACAAAAACAGATAATCTAATCTTTATCAGGCAGTTTGTGAGATGTTACTGTGTGCAGATTAGCTGTCCCATTTCCTACATTCTAGCTGTGATTTCATTTTCAAACTACTTAATTGACTATAACGTACAATGGGATGGCCTCTGGCCATGAAAGATGCTGCATAAAAACATTCTTTAAAATCTCTGAGCTGTTTCTCCTGAATTCCTGTTCAAGTTATTCAGGACTGACTAAAGGTTAGCTTGCAATGAAGAGTTTTGGACTCAAAATTTTAACTCTGCTTTTCTCTCCCCAGAAACTGCCTGTGGGAGGTAATGGCCTGGTGATATTATCGCTAGACTGTTAATCCATGGGCCCACGTAACATTCTGGGGACCTTGGTTCAAATCCTGCCACAGCAGATGGGGGAATTTGAATTCAATAAATATCTGGAATTAAGAGTCAAATGATGACCATGAATTCATTGCCAATTGTCAGAAAAATCCATCTGGTTCACTAATGTCCTTTAGGGGAGGAAACTACCATCCTTACCTGGTCTGGCCTACATGTAATTCTAGACACATAGCAATGTGGTTGACTCTTAACTGCCCTCTGGGCAATAAATGCTACCTAGCCAGCAATGCCCTCATCCTGTGAATGATTAAAGCTACCTTAACTGTTAAGTTTCTTCAGAACTTTTTTATTTTATTTCGGATTTCCAGCATCTGTAGTATTTTGCTTTTATATTTAAGGCGATTTGTTTTACACTTCCTCATGTAACGCTTCATAACTTTTGAGGTCTCTATCTTTTTAGTGAAGATATGCGATTGGGGCATTACCAACATCCCTAGTAGTGTCTAGATATGAGCAACTGTTTGCCAATTTCAGAAGGAATTTAAGAGTCAGCCCCACTCCTATGGGCCTGTAGTCACATGTGTAGGGATTGTAATGAGGTCAGCCTGGTGGACCTGATAGAATAGGAATTCCCTGGCAGTTAATCTGGTTCAATCAGGGAACCCTGGCTGACAGATATAAATCAGACTGTTAGCCATCCTGCCCACTCTGAGGGCTGGCTCTGAGGGAGGTAGTAGGAACTGCAGATGCTGGAAATTCTGAGATAACAAGGTGTAGAGCTGGGTGAACACAGCAGGCCAAGCAGCATCAGAGGATCAGGAAGGCTGACGTTTTGGGCCTAGACCCTTCTTCAGAAGGCCCGAAACGTCAGCCTTCCTGATCCACTGATGTTGCTTGGCCTGCTGTGTTCATCCAGCTCCACGCTTTGTTATCTCGACTGAGATTAAGACTGAACGCAGTGCTTGACTTTTGCCTTCTTTTTAACTAGTCTGCCTTGAACCCAAACTCTCAGGCGCGGATCTAAAACCACACAACTAAAGGACGGGGGCTTGTGTGGAGCTGTAAAACCAGTCCAAGCCAGGTGGGCCAAATGGCCTGATTCTATGCTGTAAATGCTGTGGAATCCATTCAGCTCCCTAATCTTTCGGTGTCATCAATTAACTAAGGAGCAGAAAGATAAGGCATGATGAGTCTAGGTATAACGAAAGAGAGTTTCAGTTACAGGTATGGGGCCTGCCAAATGTTGAGAAGCTGTGACACAACAGAATTTTACTCGGTGTTTAATCAAACATCAGGTGCCCTGCTGGTGTCAGGTTCACTCAGCCTGACTGGTTAAGGACTTGTAAAGGCCTGAGTTCTGCTGGATGCTGCCAATTCACATCCCTGCTGTCCAACCATCCCTACTTCTCATGATAGATTAGATTAGATTCCCTACAGTGTGGGAACAGGACCTTCGGCCCAACAAGTCCACACCGCCACTTGAAGAATCCCACCCAGACCCATCCCCCTATAACCCACACACCCCTGAACACTACGGGCCGTTTAACATGGCCAATCCACCCAGCCTGCACATCTTGAGTTTGTGGGAGGAAACTGGAGCACCCGGAGGAAACCCACACAGACATGGGGAGAAAGTGCAAACTCCACAGACAGTTGCCTGAGGGTGAAATTGAACCCGGGTCCCTGGTGCTGTGAGGCTGCAGTGCTAAACACTGAGTCACTGTGCCGCCCTGTAGACACACCACCATTTCAGAAATAGAAAACAATTTCAAGAGGAAATGAGGAGGGAAAATATTATTTGAGAAATTTGACTATTTGATATTATATATCAAAGTATAATCTCAATTAACTAGGCGGTTAGGGATCCTGTTGCAACGAATGTGGTGGCTCAGTGGTTAGCACTGCAGCCTCACAGCGCCAGGGACCTGGGTTTGACTCCTGCCTCGGGCGATTGTCTGTGTGGAGTTTGCACGTTCTCCCTGTGTCTGCGTGGGTTTCCTCCGGGTGCTCCGGTTTCCTCCCACAATCTCAAGATGTGCAGGCTAGGTGTGTTGGCCATGCTAAATTGCCCATAGTGTTTGGGGATGGGTCAGGGTGGGATACCCTGAGGGTCAGTATGAACTTGTTGGGCCAAAGGGCCTGTTTCCACACTGTAGGGATTCTATGAACCAGAGAGACAGGACAAACAATTGAATACTGACCCCACCTGTCTTCCAGACACAGGCTGCCAACTTGAAAATGCATCTGTTTAAAATGACAGGTTTAAACGGTTTTAATTTACAAAGGAACACAAATACAAAAAGAAAAAAAATTGTCTTCTTGCTTTTGATTCTATTGTCAATCATCTTAATTCTCCATTCTCTGGTTATCAACGCTTCATTAACTGAAAACTGTTTCCATTTAGTTGGGGAAATTAGGGATAGGAAATAACTGCTTGCCTAAACAGTGGCATCCTCATCCTGTGAACGAATTAAATAAAAATAGAAAATAAGAGCAGGAGTAGGCCATTCAACCCTTTCATCCTACTCCACCATTCAACATGATCATAGTGCATCATTCAACTACGTACCCTTGTCCCTTGTCTCTCCCATAACCTTTGATCTCTTTAACCCTCAGAATCATATTGACATCTTTCTTGAAATTATTCAGTATTTTGGCCTCTCCCTGTGGCAGGGGATTCCACAGGATCACCATTCTCTGGGTAAAGAAATTTCTCCTCATCTCAGTCTAATTGGCCGGCTCTATATTCTTAGACTGTGACCCCTGGCTCGGGACTCCCCATCATTGGGAACATTCTTTCTGCATTTACACTATTAAGTCCTGTTAGAATTTTATCGGTTTTACTTTATGTGTTCCATATAAACCTTCCATAATTTTAAGGATAAGAACATAAGAACTAGGAGCAGGAGTAGGCTATCTGGCCACTCGAGCCTGCTCCACCATTTAATAAGATCATGGCTGATCTTTTCATGGACTCAGCTCCACTTACCCGCCCACTCACCATAACCCTTAATTCATTTACTGTTCAAAAATCTACCTATCTTTGTCTTAACAACATTCAATGCTTCACTGGGCAGGGAATTCCACAGATACATAACCCTTTGGGTGAAGAAGTTCTTCTTAACTCAGTCCTCAATCTGCTCCCGTTTATTTTGAGGCTATGGCCCCTAGCTCTAGTTTCACCCACTAGTGGAAGCAATCTCCCTGCTTCCATCTTGTATAACCCCTTCATACTTTTCTTATGTTTCTATAAGATCCTCCCACTTCATTAAATTTCATTTTGCAACACTCTTCCCTAAGAGGAACAGCCCAAGCTTCTCCATTATAGAACATAGAACATAGAACACAGAAAAGGACAGCACAGTACAGGCCCTTCGGCCCACGATGTTGTGCCGTGGAATAATCCTAACCCAAAAATAAAATAACCTAACCTACATTCCCCTCAATTCACTGCTATCCATGTGCATGTCCGGCAGTCGCTTAAATGTCACTAATGGCTCTGCTTCCACGACTACCACCGGTAAATTATTCCATGCGCTCACAACTCTCTGGGTGAAGAACCTCCCTCTGATGTCTCCTCTATACCTTCCTCCTAACACCTTAAAACTAAGACCCCTCGTGGCAGTCAATCCTGCCCTGGGGGAAACGTCTCTGGCTATCGACTCTATCCAAGCCTCTCATTACCTTGTACACCTTATATTCACGAATTTGTAACGTAATCCTGCCAACTCCTCTTAAAGGTGTTTGTTAAAGATGATGATACAGCGGCTGTGAAAGTGGCCTTAAACTTATTTCACCAAATCCTTGCAGGCAGCATCAAGCAAATTTGTCAATTTTTCACAGCTCATTTACGGATGAGGGCACCGGTGCCCTGGCCAGCATTTATTGCCCACCAATAATTGTTCAGAGGGCAGTTGAGAGTCAACCATATTGCTAACGGTCTGGAGTCACATGTAGGCCAGACCAGGTAAGGACGGTAATTTCCTCCCTAAAGGACATTGGCGAACCAGATGCGTTTTTCCCAACAATCAATAATTGGTCATCATTAGATTCTTAATTGCAGATTTTTTGTTTTTCATATTGAACTCAAGTTCAATATGGCAGGATTCAAAGCTGGGTCCCCATGACATTATATGGGTCTCTGAACAAGCATCTGGCGATAATATCACTGTGTCATCATCTCCCCAAATGATACCTTTGCTTTTTTTGGGCAGGTGTGGTTGGGGTTGTTGGAGAACTCAAGATACATGGTGGCAGTGGACACATTCACCCAATGAAAGCCATTAAAACACCCAAAACATTTCAATCATGGGAATGAGCAATCAAATAAAAGCCAGTCCCCGCTGTAAGATGAATGGGCAGAATAACCAAGGAGTTGCTCTCAGGCTACATCTCTCCTATGTTTGAAAGTGGGTGGGCCACGGGGGAAGCTGCAGTCACCTTTCACTGAGTGTTATTGACCAGACCACGCCCCTTAAAATGTAACAACAAGGTAGCCTAGACCCTAATGTTTTCCTATTTTAAAGGCAAATGACAGGGGCTGTGTGTCAGATTCAATTCAATAGGTCAAACTCCTCGACATTAAGTGAAACACAATTTATTCAAACATTATATTTGAAATACAACAAAAGAAAGAGGTCCTTTGATTAACTTAGCTTTTTTGGAAACCTTAACTGAATAGTAGATTATTTTACTACTGAACAGTAACTGTTCCAATATATTAACATCCCATAAACACACCCTTGCAAAAAAGGCAAGTTCAGACAACAGATTTATCTCACATGCGGTTCTTCAATCCTGGAGGAAAGATAATCAAAAGACTATTTTGAGACAGTGTGTAGCAGCCAGGAGAGGTTCATTGCTTTATAGCCCCGCTGAGACCCCAGCAACACTGCTGAAAGCTAACTAAAAATCCTGGATCTGTGAGAGCCTGACAACACCCACTCAGGCTGCTTCTATTGTTCTAACTTTATAAAAAGAACGCTAAGGCTTCACAAGTTGTTCATCCTGTCACAGACTGCTTATCACCTATACCCCATTCTCTCTCTCTCTCTCTCTAAAAAGGACAAAACACACCTTATAAAGCCACAGTATCGCCACACCAAGATCCAATCCTTTTTGAGATTTAGTAGGATCTGGACTGCTCAAGGCTTTTGTTAATTGACATCCTGGTTGCAGGGAAGGGGGAAGGGGGCATGTCTATCTGAATGGGGTATGGGCAGACACTGAAAGATGGATTGGGGGCAGGACAAGACTGCAAGAAGGGTGTGGCAGATTCTCAGATACCACTGCTGCCAGTATGTTTCATCATCTGTTTAGAAAACAATAATGGTGAGGATCGTTCACTGCTGTCGTTCGTCCTGAGTCTAGTCTCAGGGCCTGCCTAATTAGTAATGGTGGCAGATAGTACACAGCAGAACCTGAGCAAGGAGAGGAACTTATCTGAAATAACAATTTTATTGCATGATAGCAGTGTGTACAATTAACATAACTTGTAAAACATACAATCAGGAGTCAAGCCAGATTTGAGTGTCCTCTTCCATGAATTACAAAGTGCGAGAAGTTCAGCGGGAAAACAAATGGAATGTTGCTCTTTATTCTAACGGGAATGGAATATAAAAGTAAGAAGGTTTTGTGAAAATTTTACGAGGCACTAGTTAGGCTGCAGCAGGAATACTGTGACCAGTTTTGGTCCCTTTATCTAAAGAAAGATACACTGGTATTTGAGGCCATCCAGAGGAAGTTCACTAGGCTGATACTAGGTATGGAGAGGATGTTTTATGAGGCAAAGGTGAGTGGATTGGATCTGTATTTGTTTGAATTTACAAGAATTAGAGTTGACCGTATTGAAACATACAGAATTCTGAGGGGGCTTGCCCAGGTGGATACAGGGAAGTTGTTTCCCCTTGTGGACCAGAGGTCATCCTTTCAGAATGAGGGCTGCACAGTTAACCCAGAGATCAGAATCAATTTCTTCTCTCAGAATTACTGAGTCTGTGAAAATCTTTACCTTAGAGAACTGTCGAGGCAGGGTCATTGAGTCATTGAATATGTTTAAGCCCAAGATAGGTAGCTTCTTGATGGTCAAAGGAATTATAGAGAGAAAGTTATAGGGAGAAAGAAGGAGAAGGGGGTTGAGAAATATGTCAGTCATGATTGAATGGCTGAGCAGACTTGATGGGCTGAATGGCCTAATTGCTGCTTCTATATTTTATGGTCTTATGGGGTCATAAACTATATTCTAGGCTACAAGAGGCAGATTTTTAATCAGGAAGGGAGTCAAGGGTTTTGGAAGAACAGACAGCAGAGTAATTAAAGATGATTGGATCTGCCATGATATCATTGAATGGCAGAGCAGACTTGATGGGCTGAATGGCCAACTTCTGCTCCTAGGTCTTATGGTCTTTTTAACTCTTCAGGAACCGTTACCTTGTACAATGGGGTAGGCTTAGATAGAGGTGCAAGGAGGGGGAAGGGGAGAAAGAGATGTTACAAGAAGAGAGATAGGACAATTTTGAACCTGTGCATAATGAACTAGTAGTCAGAAAATTACTGAGGTAATGAGTTAGAGGTAGGTGATGGCTGAGTTGTATTATCGCTGGACTGTTAATCCAGAGACCCAGGTGACATTCTGGGGACCCAGGTTAGAATCCCATCACGGCAAATGGTGGAATTTGAATTCTAAAACTCGTCTGGAATTAAGACTTGGCTGATCACTGTGGAATCATTGCCAATTGTCAGGAAAAACCCACGTGGTTCACTAATGTCCTTTAGGGAAGGAAACTGCCATCCTCACCTGGTCTGGCCTACATGTGACTCCAGACCCACAGCAATGTTGTTGACTCTCAACTGCCCTCTGAAATGGTCTAGCAAGCCACTCAGTTGTACCAATCACTACAAAGGCGCAAACAAATGAAACTGGATGGATCAGCTGGATTTCCAGACACAGAAAAAGACAACAGCAGAAACAGCCCTGTCAACCCTACGAAGTCCTCCTCACTAACATCTGGGGATTAGTGCCAACATTGGGAGAGTTGTCTCAAGGATTAGTTAAGCAACAGCCTGACATAGTCATACTCACAGAATCATACCTTATAGACAATGTCCCCGACACCACCATCACCATCCCTGGGTATGCCCTTTCCCACTGGCAGGACAGACCCAGCAGAGGGGCAGCACAGTGGGATACAGTCAGGAGGGAGCTGCTCTGGGAGTCCTCAACATTGACTGCGGACCCCATGAGGTCTCATGGCTTCAGGTTAAACATGGGCAAGGAAACGTCCCGCAGTTTACCACATACCGTCCTCCCTCAGCTGATGGATCAGTACTCCTCAATGTTGAACAACACTTAGAGGAAGCACTGAGGATGGGCACAAAATGTACTCTGGGTGGGGGATTTCAATGTCCACCATCAAGAGTGGCTCAGCAGCAGTACCACTGATCGAGCTGGTTGAGCCCTAAAGGACATAGCTCTAGACTGGGTCTGTAGCAGGTGATGAGGGAACCAACAAGAGGGAAAAACATAGTTGGCCTCATCCTTACCAATCTGCCTGCTGCAGCTACATCTGTCCATGACAGTATCGGTAAGAGTGACCAGCGCACAGTCCTTGTGGAGACGAAGTTCCGCCTTCACATTGAGAACAACCTTCATCATACTGTGTGGCACTGTCACCGTGATAAATGGGACTGATGTCACACAGATCTAGCAACTCACGACTGAGCATCCGTGAGGTGCTGTGGGCCATAAACAGCAGCAGAATTGTAATCCAGCACAACCTGTATCCCCATGGCCCGGCATATTCCCCACTCAACCAATACCATCAAACCAGGGGGTCAACCCTGGTACAATGGAGAGTGCAGGAGGGTAGGCCAGGAGCAGCACCAGACGCACCTGAAGATAAAGTATCAACCTGGTGAAGCCACCACACAGGACTACTTGCACACCAAACAGCGAAAGCAGCAAGTGATAGGCAGAGCTGAGTGAGCCCACAACCAACGGATCAGATCAAAGCTCTGCAATCCTGCCACACCTAGTCATGAATGGTAGTGGACAATTAAACAACTCACTGGGGGAGGAGGATCCACAAATATCCCCATCCTCAATGATGGAAGAGCCCAGCACATCAGTGCAAAAGATAAGGCTGAAGCACTCGCAGCAATCTTCAGCCAGAAGTGCCAAGTGGATGATCCATCTCAGGCTCCTCCAGTGGTCCCCAGCATCACAGATACCAGTCTTCAGCCAATTCAATTCACTCCATGTGATATCAAGAAACAATTGGAGACACAGGATACTGCAAAGGCTACAGGCGCTGACAATATTCCAGCAGTGGTATTGAAGACTGGTGCTCCAGAACTTGCTGCTTCTCTTGTCTGGCTGTTCTACTACAGTTACACAATTGCTATCTACCCGACAATATGGAACGTTGCACAAGTATGTCCTGTACATAAAAAGCAGGACAAACCCAACCCGGCCAGTTACCGTCCCATCAGTCTCCTCTCGATCATCAGTAAAGTGATGGAAGGTGTCAGTAACAGTGCTATCAAGCAGCATCTGCTCAAAAATAACCTGCTCAGTGACGCCCAGTTTGGGTTCCACCAGGGCCACTCAGCTCTTGACCTCATTACAGCCTTGGTTCAAACATGGACAAAAGAGCTGGATTCCAGAGGGGAGGTGTGAGTCACAGCCCTTGACATTAAGGCTGCATTTGGCCGAATGGACATCAAGGAGGCCGAGCAAAATTGGAATCAATGTGTATCAGGGGGCAAACTGTCCTGTGGTTGGAGCCCTACCTGACGCAGAGGAAGATGGTTGCGGCTGTGGGGATCAATCATTTCACCTCCAAGACATTTCTGTAGGAGTTCTCCAGGGTAATGTCCTAGGTCCAAACATCTTCAGCTGCTTCATCAATGACTTTACCTTTATTATAAGGTCAGAGTGGGGATGTTCGCCGATGATTATACAACATTCAGCACCATTCGTGACACTTCAGACACTGAAGCAGCCCATGTTCACATGCAACAAGATCTGGACAAATCTAGGCTCGGGCTGACGTGATGTTTGTGCCACATAAATGCCAGGCCATGACAATCTAAACACCACCCCTTGCATTCAGTGGTGTTACTATCAGTGAATCCTCCACTATCAATACCCTGGGAGTTACCATTGACCAGAAACTCAACTGGACTCACCAGATTAACAGAGTGGCTACAAGAGCAAGTCAGAAGCTAGGAATCCTGCAGTGAGTAACTCAACTGATTCTCCAAAGCCTGTCCACCATCTACAAGCCATAAGTCAGGAGTGTGATGGAATACTCCCCACTTGCCTGGATGGGTGCAGCCCCAACAACACTCAAGGAGCTTGACACCATCCAGGGCAAAGCAGCCAACTGGACTGGCACCATATCCACGAACATCCACTCTCTCCATCACTAAAGCTCAGTAGCAGCAGTGTGCATCATCTACAAGATGCACTGCAGAACTTCTCAAAGATGGTGGAAGACAGCACCTTCCAAACCCATGACCACTTCTATCTAGAAAGTCAAGGGCAGCAGACATATGGGAACCCCATCACCTCCAAATTCCCCTCCAAGTCACTCACCATCCTGACTCAGAAATATATCACTGTTCCTTCACTGTTGCTGGGGTCAAAATCCTGGAATTGCCTCCCTAATAGCCCTTCCTCACTGGACCCGAAACGTTAACTCTGTTTTCTCCTCCACAGATGCTGCTAGACCTGCTGAGCTTTTCCAGCAACTTTGTTTTTGTTCCTGATTGACAGCATCTGCAGTTCTTATGGTTCTTATAATAGTAGGCCATTCTGCTCATTGTGTCTTCCCACCATTCAATGTGGTCATGGCTGATCAAATATTTCATTGCATTTCACCTACCCCAATCCCCATAACCCAGTGCACCCTAATCTTCTACAGGCCTTTGGGGTAGAGAATTCCAAATGTTCTGAACCCTCATGGTAAAACAATTTCTCTTCATTTTGACCAAAATGGATTCCTTCTTATTTTTAAGTGGTGCTGTCTGGATCCAGTGTCCCCAGCTCAAGGAAACATCTGACCTGTATCTATCATGTCCATCCCTTTCAGCATTTACAAGATTTTGCTGAGATCATTTCTTATTCTTTGAACTAGAGAATACCGGCCCAGTTTGCCCAACCTCTGTTCAGTTTTTTCCATTGCAGGAATAACTGCTGTTGCACTCCATTAATGGCAATAATGTCTGACCTGGTGTCGTGTGACTTCTGATTTTGCCCACCCCAGTCCAACACCAGCACCTCCACACCATTATTTCCTGAGATAAGGAGACTGGAACTGTACTCCAGGTGTGGAGTAACCAAACTCCTACTCAACTGAGGAAAGACTTCACTCCTTTACTTAAATCCTCTTGCAATAAATTCCATTAGCCTTCCTATTAGCTTGTTGCATTGAGAGCTTACCTTCAGTGACTTATTGACAACGGCATCTGGCTTTCTATGGACATCAACACTTTCCAACCGTTCACCATTTAAGAAACACGCTGTACATTTGTTCCCGCTACCAAAGTGAATAGCCTTACACTCTTCTACATAATGTTCCATCTGTTCTGTACTCGCCAATCCACTGAGTTTGTGCAAATGGTCCTGAAGCCTTAATATCGTCCTCACAACACACATTCCCATTTAGCCTTCTATTACCTGCAAATTCTAATTCATGTTCACGTGATGGGGACACATTAGGTATACCCTTTCCAGGTTGGCTGTTGGTGTTTTTAAGGGTGGTGGCTTCTTATGTATAAAAGTGCTTACCAGTTATTTTGAAAACAAAACACTGAATTACAGTGACACCTTGTATCCAGTAGCATAATGCTTTCTTTGTGTGCTTTGCCTTTAAGTTTAATGGGGGCTTGAGAATTATTACAAAATTGATGAATTCTTCTAATTCTGCTTCTTTGTGAGTAACACATCAACACAAATACAAAAAGTAACGTTACTAGGTGACTCTAATATCTAATACATGAGTGAGTGAGAATTAGAAAGGGACAATTGGAAGCCAAAAAGTTATCCTTGAGAAAATCTCAGAATGAACTCTCACCAAAAATTAGATTTTGACCCCTGATTGTTGGATATTACTTTATCAATAACATCTGAAACCAAAGAGTAAACGGTCTAATGGTAATATTAGAATGAAGGGAAAGAGACATTGATGTGCTAACCTTATAGTTGCCATGTTTTTGTTTAAACATCTAGCTATTGTATGACGCTGACTATTTGTCAAACTCTTCATGTAGGCAACCCAGGACATTGCCATGATATTGTTGCCCTGCACCAATTCCCTATTGTTCAGTGAGGTGATTCAAGACCATGTTGTTCGTGGGTAATTAGGGACTTCACCTGTAATCATGGAATTAAGACTCCAGTAACACAGAACAAATACGCCGAAGCCAGTGGGAGTACAGGAATTTTAATGAACTGGAATGTTACCCTTTGAAGTCTGATTTCTAGATGCCTGGGTACATCTGGTGGGGCCCAGTGGGACATCCCAGAGGCACCAGGTTGATTTTTGTTTGCTACATTCCTCAAATACTTATCGAAGCATAAAGCACAAAGGAGGCCATTCAGTTGGACGAGTACCTGGAACAGGGTAGATGGGCTTTGCCTTGAAAGGAAATGTCGGACAGCGCGAGCTTGTATCCTCTGGATCTCAAAATAGTAAAAGATGACTTGAATGGAAAGTACAAGTTCCTGAGGGTCTTAGCAGAGTGAATATGGAGAGAATGTTTCCCCTAATGGGAAAAGCTAGAAGTGGAGGTGCTTGTTTCAAAATTGGAAGTCACGCATATTAAAACTGACAAGAAGTCTTTTTTAAAAGGTCATGATCCTTTGAAACTCTTTCAAAAGGTAGTGGAAGGAGAGTCCTTGAATATTCCCAAGGCAGAGATTTGATTTGATTTATTGTTGTCACATGTGCCAAGATTTGATGAAAAGTGCTGTTTTGTATATTCTGCAGTCAGATCGCACCATAAACGATGCATTAGGGAACAGAGTGCAGATTGCAGTGCTACAGCCACAGAGAAGGTGCAGAGAGAAAGATCAACTTCAACATTTGAGAGATCTGTTCAAAATTCTGATAACAGTGGGGAAGAAGCTGTTCTTGAATCTATTCATGCATATATTCAAACTTTTATATCTTCTGCCTGATGGAAGAGGGTGGAAGAGAGTATAACTGGGATGGGAGGGATCTTTGATCATGTTGGTTGCTTTCCTGAGGCGTGGATAGATACGTTCTCAATAACCAAGAGTTATGAAAGGTTATAAAAACAGAAATTGCTGGAAAATCTCAGCTGGTCTGGCAGCATCTGTGGAGAGAAATCAGAGTTAACGTTTCAGGTCCAGTGATCCTTCCTCAGAACTGGGGATGAAAGGTCACTGGGAGTAGGTGGGAATGTTAAGTAATCAAATCAGCCATGGTTTTATAGAATGGTGTGGCAGGTTTAACAGGCAGAATTGCCTATTCCTGCTCCCGATTCCAGTGTTTATTTCTCTGAGTTAGCTCTTTAATATGATGCAAACATCCTGAGAGGCTACACAGGAGTGATATCACAAACAAAACCTCTCACTGAGCTATAGAAAGACGGGTGAGATCAGACAGCCCGAAACAAAATGAAGCCAATAAGTTTTACAGAACACCTTAGAAAAGCAGAGACAACTGGAGAGGTTCAGGGAGGAACTTCTGGAGCTCAGGGTGACGGCAGCCAAAGACATAGCTATCAGTTCTGGAGCAATGAATATATGTCAGAGACCAGAACTGGAGGGAAACAGAGATTTCATAAGGTTGCGTGCTGAAGGAAGATACACAGAGATGGACAGGTGAGCTAGATCATGCAGTGATTTGAGGAAAAAGATGAAGATTTTCAAATCATGGAAATGTTAAATGTAGGTAATTTAAGTCTAAAATGATGGTCAGTGAGAATTGTTCTGAATAGGATATGGGCAGAGGTGTTATGAGCAGAGTCCTCATAGGGAGGGTGGAAATTGGGAGACTGGCCATGAGAGCTTTGGATTAATCGAGGTTAGAAATAACAATGGCATGCATTAGTGTTTCAGCAGCACACGAGTAGGCTCACAATAAGGTGACTTAATGGCAGTGAAACTAAATGGTTTTAGGGGATGAAGCTGATAGTCGAAGTCAATCTCAGCATTAAATAGGCCACCAAGGTTTCAAATAGACTGGTTTGGTCAGGGTGGATCATCCTTGGCTCTCTACTGAAGAAGAGGAAGGCTTGGATTTCTGTAGAGACATAGGAACTGCTGACACTGGAGTCAGAGATAACACAGTATGGAGCTGGGGGAGCACTGCCATGAATTTCTGTAACATGTTTTACAATCACAGAGTGTTCCAATGCGCTTCACAATCAATGGAGTGCTTCTGAAAAACAAACACAGTCCTAATGTAGGAAAAAGCAGCACAAATGTGTGTACAGGAAGATCCCAGAGGCAGCAATGAGATACTGACCTGAAAATATAATATGATAGTGGCATGGATTGAAGGATGAATATTGACTCGGGAACCTGGTTAACTCTGCTGCTGTTCGTTGAAAATAATGTTTTTTGGATCCTTCAACCTAACTGTTGGAGAAGGTGTGGTCTCACTTTGGTGTCTCTTAAATTGATCTGTCGAACAGCAGTGATGTCATATGTCTGTTTTGGAAACTTAAGACAAACTTTCCCCTCAGTGAGGCTCTGGGAATATCATATTCAGCAAAGTCCCAAAGATTGGATAGGGTTTAATCCACATAACTCTTCCCCACTCTGAAAGAGCCTTTGCTGGGATTCCGTGCATCAGTTTGACAACTGGGAGATGTTAATTGTGTCAGATGGAGTTAAATCAATGCAGAAAAAGGGCATTGATTGGATGGTTACTTGAGAACATTGAAAGAGACAACTCCTGCCATTGGAATCGATCGAGTCGAGTTATATCTGTAATGTATCACTGTCAATAAAAATATATTCCAAAAAAAACCTATACGTACTTCTTTTGCCCAGTTGGCTGTCTGAAGTATAACCGGAGAGTTTATGGCAAGGAGATGCTTAGAGTCAGAAATTAAGTTGGGAAACAATACTTTGCCCTAAAAACTGATAGAAATGTGACACCTTCTCCTGCAAAAAGCAATAAGAGTGGTCTAGTAAGATTCTTGTAAACATTGATGCTGTAAGCGATCACATGATTCTGACATCAGTAACACAGATGACAGCAGTATAGAGTGAGGTGTCATCCATGACTGTAGAGATCTGTATTTGAGAGCTGTGTATAGATGCCAACTAAGGAGTGTTATTGTTCAAAAGGAGTTAAAGACATTTAGTGATATGGAGCAAGTGGCTTAGGGGAAATGTATGTGCAGACATGTACAACACAGAGATACTCCAAACTCATTTGATTTGATTTATTATTGTCACATGTACCTAGGTACAGGGAAAAGTTTTGTTTTGCATGCGGTACAGGCAGGTCATGTCATCCAAAGTGTATTGGGTTAATAGAACAGAATGAAGAATACAATGTTATAGCTGCAGAGAAGATGCACAAAGTATGAGAGCAACATTAAATTTGAAATTTGAGAGGACCATTTAGAAGTCAACTAACAGTGGGGAAGAAGCTGTTCTTCAATCTGTTGGTATGAGTGCTTAAGCTTTTGTATCATCTGCCCAACAGATGAGGTTGGAAGACATTGTAATTGGGGTGGGAGGGGTCTTTGATTATACAGGCTGCCTTTCCAAGGCAGTGAGTAGTATAGTTGGAGTCAATGGATTGAAGGTTGATTTGCATAATGAACTGGGCTGTAGTTCCTTACAGTCCTGGGTAGAGCAGTTTCTGTACCAAACCATGATGCACCTGGATAGAATGTTTCCTGTGGTGCATCGGTAATAAATGGTAACAGTCTTTGTGGACATGCTGAATGACCTTAGCCTCATGAGGAAGTAGAGACATTACTGTGCTTACTTGGTATGTCATTGTGCAGGTTTTGCTTATGGTGTAATATAAAGCAGTCAGTGGTAGCTCAAACATAATGGGGAATCTTGTCTTGCTGGATATTTGTGAGAACAGGCCATAAAAGGATATGGAGTCAAGGTGAGTGGATGCAATTGGGATAGAGATCTCACTGAATGATGGACCAGGCCTGAGGAGTTGAATCACCTTTTCCTATACCTGAGCTGGGGTCTGGATTTGCCTGTCAGATTTAAATTGAGTGGAAAGATCCCAATATTCTAATGGCATTCCATCCTGGAAAATAACTCATCTGTTTTCCAAAGCCTGTGTGCCTGGCTGCTGGATGCCATTAAACCAAATTTATACATGAGGAGCATTGAAATAGTTCAGAGACTAATGCAGTCCAGCTGAACGGAAGGCTGGATTTTTTTTGAATTCAGCAATTATAAAATCTCGGCTGGAGAGAGAACAGTTTAATGGGAGTTTGTGACGCTTCAGTTTGCTGATTACCTTGTCTGAGAGTGATTAAACTAACAAATAAGGTCAGAGCGCAAGTTCCAGATAGACCTGACAAGCGTTTTTTTTCCATTCGTCAATTCAGAGGCTTTGAACAAATTGGCCTCAAATAGCTGGCCAGGTTCTAATCCTGAAAATTAATCAATTCTGTCCTCAGTGGAGCAGAACTTGAACTGGACTAGCCATGCAAATACTGCGGTTACAATGGTAGGTTGGAGGCTGGGAATACTGTAACGAGTAATTAAACTCCTGGCTCCCCAAAGCCTGACCACCATCTACAAGGCACAAGTCAGGAGTGTGATGGAATACTCCCCACCTGCCTGGATGGGGGCAGCCCCAACAACACTCAAGATGTTCCACAACATCCAGAATAAAGTAACCCTATTTGATTGGCACCTCATCAGCATTCAGAATGCACACTAGCAGCAGTGTGTATGATCTACAAGATGCACTCTAGCAACTCACCAAGGCTCCTTAGACAGCACCTACCAAACCCATCGACTCTACCATCTAGAAAGACCATCTGCAAGCTACCCCATTTGCTTGCCATTCGAATCCATTCACTACCCTGGCTTGGAAATGTATTGCCATTATTCCAGTGTTGCTGGGTCCAAATCCTGGAATTCCCTCCCTAACAACACTTATGGTCTACCTCAAACGCATGGACTACAATGGTTCATGAAGGCAGCTTACCACCATCTTCTCAAGTAGAATTAAGGATAACCAATGAGGATGGGCCTTTAGACTGGCATTCACATTCCATGAAAGAATAAAGATTTTCTTGAAACAAAATTTACATGCCCTAGGGGTCAGTGTAGTCTCCTTTACCACATCCACACAAAACCCTCACAGACAGGTACACATATACAGAAAACAAATAGGGCTGGGGACACAGATTGAATGTTTGGATAAGAGGCGCAAGATGAACTGGAACAGTATTCCAGAGTGAGTAGGAATGATGTGGAACCTGCTACTTATGAGTGCAGTGGGAGTGGAAGTGATGAACAATTTCAAGTGGAGGTTGGATAAGGTCTTGAGGGAGATAAACTGGCAAGGCTACAATGATAGGGTAGGAGAATGGGACTGAATAGATTCCTCTACAGAGAGCCAGCAGGGATTCAATGAACCAAATGCCCTACTTTTATGCCATTCCAAGCATGTGACTGTGTGATATAAATATACATCGACAAGCATATATCGTCAAGGGGAGGCAGTGGTTATAATGGTAATGTCACTGGTCCGTAATATAGAGCGACAGGCTAATTTTCTGGTAACATGAGTCAAAACCCACTATGGCATATGGTGAAATATGAATTCAATAAAAATCTGGAATAAAAGGCTAGCCCATGTACTGACTACACAAAGGACAATAACTACTGTTATTTGTCATTAAAAGCTAATGTCCT
Source organism: Stegostoma tigrinum (assembly GCF_030684315.1). Classification (NCBI taxonomy): domain Eukaryota; kingdom Metazoa; phylum Chordata; class Chondrichthyes; order Orectolobiformes; family Stegostomatidae; genus Stegostoma; species Stegostoma tigrinum. The sequence continues at coordinate 5,211,040 of NC_081374.1, forward strand.
TTACAGCGGGATATCTGCCCTCCTTATCTGGTCTGACCAACTTTGTCACTCCAGACCCACAGTGATAGACCATAAGACATTTGAGTGGAAGTAAGGCCATTCGGCCCATCAAGACCACTCCGCCATTTAAATCATGGCTGATGGGCATTTCAACTCCACTTCCCTGTACTCTCCCTGTAGCCCTTGATTCCTCGTGAGATCAAGAATTTGTCGATCTCTGCCTTGAAGGCCTCCACTGCACTCCGTGGCAATGAATTCCACAGGCCTACCACTCTCCGGCTGAAGAAATGTTGTCTCATTTCTGTTTTAAATTTACCCCCTCTAATTCTAAGGCTGTGCCCACGGGTCCTAGTCTCCCCGTCTAATGGAAACAACTTCCTAGCATCCACCCCTTCTAAGCCATACATTATCTTGTAAGTTTCTATTAGATCTCCCCTCAACCTTCCAAACTCTAATGAGTACAATCCCAGGATCCTTAGCCATTCATCGTACGTTAAACCTACCATTCCAGGAATCATCCTGTTTGTAATTTTTATTACTGTTTGTAATTTTTATTAATGACTTGGATGAGGGGATTGAAGGATGGGTCAGCAAGTTTGCAGACGACACAAAGGTCGGAGGTGTTGTTGACAGTATAGAGGGCTGTTGTAGGCTGCAGCGGGACATTGACAGGATGCAGAGATGGGCTGAGAGGAGGCAGATGGAGTTCAACCTGGATAAATGCGAGGTGATGCATTTTGGAAAGTCGAATTTGAAAGCTGACTACAGGATTAAGGATAGGATTCTTGGCAGTGTGGAGGAACAGAGGGATCTTGGTGTGCAGATACATAGATCCCTTAAAATGGCCACCCAATTGAACAGGGTTGTTAAGAAAGCATATGGTGTTTTGGCTTTCATTAACAGGGGGATTGAGTTTAAGAGTCGTGAGATCTTGTTGCAGCTCTATAAAACTTTGGTTAGACCGCACTTGGAATACTGCGTCCAGTTCTGGTCGCCGTATTATAGGAAAGATGTGGATGCTTTGGAGAGGGTTCAGAGGAGGTTTACCAGGATGCTGCCTGGACTGGAGGGCTTATCTTATGAAGAGAGGTTGACTGAGCTCGGCCTCTTTTCATTGGAGAAAAGGAGGAGGAGAGGGGACCTCATTGAGGTATACAAGATAATGAGAGGCATAGATAGAGTTGATAGCCAGAGACTATTTCCCAGGGCAGAAATGGCTAGCACGAGGGGTCATAGTTTTAAGCTGGTTGGTGGAAAGTATAGAGGGGATGTCAGAGGCGGGTTCTTTACACAGAGAGTTGTGAGAGCATGGAATGCGTTGCCAGCAGCAGTTGTGGATGCAAGGTCATTGGGGTCATTTAAGAGACTGCTGGACATGCATATGGTCACAGAAATTTGAGGGTGCATACATGAGGATCAATGGTCAGCACAACATTGTGGACTGAAGGGCCTGTTCTGTGCTGTACTGTTCTATGTTCTATCTGTGTGAATCTCCGCTGGACACGCTCCAGGGCTAGTATGTCCTTCCTGAGGTGTGGGGCCCAAAATTGGACACAGTATTCTAAATGGGGCCTAACTAGAGCCTTATAAACCCTCAGAAGCACATTGCTGCTTTTATATTCCAACGGTCTTAAGATAAACGACAACACTACATTCGCTTTCTTAATTACGGGCTCTAACTGCAAGTTAACCTTTAGAGAATCCTGAACCAACACTCCCAGATCCCTTTGTACTTCTGCTTTACAAATTTTCTCACCATTTAGAAAATAGTCCATGCCTGTATTCTGTTTTCCAAAGTGCAAAACCTCACATTTACTCACATTGATTTTCATCAGCCATTTCCTGGACCACTCTCCTAAACTGTCTAAATCAGTGATGCCTTCCAGGTGTTTAGGGATGGGCAATGAATACCCAGATATCCTCATGTACAATCTCAAAAAATATGATACCCTTCATGACTAAAGTATAAGGTTTTACATTATACAGACAGGGCAGTCGAGTCTCAGAATGGGGAAGATATCCAGTCATTAATATTTGCTTACTCACATGTCCCTGCACAAATACACACACACCCACACAGACACACACACACACACACACACACACAGACACACACACACACACACACACAGACACAGACACACCCACACACACATACACAGACACACACACACACACAGACACACAGACACACACACACCCACACACACACACACACACACAGACACACACACACACACACACAGACACACCCACACACACATACACAGACACACACACACACACAGACACACACACACACAGACACACACACACACACACACACACACTGACACAGACACACACACACACACACACACACACAGACACACAGACACACACACACACACACACACACACAGACACACACACACACAGACACAGACACACACACACACACACCTCAATGCAAAATTATCTACAACAGCAGTTGTGACGATAAGGCGAAGGCAAGTATTCATGCTGGTTTTGAGATGCTTCCTGGAGTCTAGAATTAAGATGCATTAATAGAGTAAAGGGAGGTTATACTCTGTATCCATCCCTGTGCTGTCCCTGTTTGGGAGTGTTTAACAGGATAATGTAGGCAGAGCTTTATTCTGTATCTAATCCTGTTCTGTTCCTGTCCTGAAGTGTTTAATGGGGCTGTGTAGAAGAAGCTTCACTCTATGTCTAACCCTGAGCTGTCACTTCGAATATTTGATGGGGACAGTGTAGAGAGAGCTTTACACTGTATCTAACCCTGAGCTGTACCCCTGTACTGGGAATGATTGATGGGGACAGTGTAAAGGGAGCTTTACTCTGTAGCTAACCCCATGCTGTACCTGCCCTGGGGGTATTTGATGGGACAGTGCAGAGAGAACTTTACCCTTTATCTAAGACCGTGCTTGCTTTGTCCTGGCAGCATTTGATGGGATCAATTTAGAGGGAGCTTTACTCTGTATCTAGACTCATGCTGACTCTGCACTGGAGTATTTCATGGGGACAGTGTAGAGGGAGATTTACTCTGTGTCTAACTATTTGCTGTCCTTGTCCTTGGAATGACTGATGAGGGCAGTAGAAAGGAAGTTTATTTGTATCTATCACAGTCCTCGGAATGTTTGATGGGACAGTGCAGAGAGAACTTTACTCACTGTCCAACGCTGTGCCGTCCCTGAATTGGAAATGGTTGGTGCTAACACCATTTGTGTGAAATGGGAAAATATTCCATTTCCCAGAAGCTCACATCTTACCTGATTGGGCAAAAAAAAATCGAAATATTGTTGTGGAGAGACAGATTAAATAGCTAGATACGTATTTTGTACTGAGTTGGAGAAACAGTGAGTGACTAAAAATGAACAGACTCCAATATCACCATCCATAATAACAATAATCGAGGAAATAGTGAAAAGGCAAAAACAGAAATTGCTGGAGAAGCTCAGCAGATCTGGCAGCATCTGTTGAGAGAAATTAGAGTTAATGTTTCCAGTCAAGAGACCCCTCCTCAATACAGTTTGTCTCTGATTTACAGTGTCTGCAGTTCTTTCGTTTTTATTCAGGAAATAATGAAATTCAAAAAGTCTGAAAGTGCTTTAGAGCCCGTTATTGACCAGGAAGAGTGAAAAGAATCTGTAAGTGGAAAGTAGCACTAATATGAGCTTGATGTGAAGTACAAAAACAGGAGTTGCAGGAAAAACTCAGCAGGTCTACCAGCATCTGCAAAGAAAAAGCAGAGCTAACGTCTGCTGACCCTGCCTTGGAGCTGTTATGAGGCAGGGTCATGCTGGACCCAAAACATTAAGTCTGAGTTTTCTTTGCAGATGCTGCCAGACTTGCTGAGAATTTCCGGAACCTCCTGTTTTTGCTCCTGATTTACAGCATCCTCAGTTCTTTTCGTTTTTATTGATGAGAAATATGTTTGCTGGATGCCCCACCTACTTCCACACCCCACGTCCCATCGCCATTTCCAAGTGGGTTGGGTGGGGGGGAGGTTGGGAAGTAACAGTTTGAGCTGTCAGGGAGCTAGGAGTGATAGGAATTTCAGACTTTTACAGACCACCATCTATTCATTGACAGATTTATAAAAGTGAATGCTAGCCCAGAAGGCCGTGTTTTTCAATCAGGATCCTTAACGTCCTTTAACGTGGAATTTTCAGGCCATTTGTAAATTATAGCCAAAGTTTTCAAGATATTTTGTTCTTAAGTTTAATTGAAAGCAATCTCTTGTTTTTTTTGCATTTTCCTTCACTTTTTAAAGACTGTTTTATTTTGTTGCTCGTGTGCAGATACTGGGGTCACGATGACTTGTACAAAAGATCATCAGGCCATATCTGAGTCGCACACAAAGAGGTCATGATCTTTAGATAAGCATTAGATATAAAAAGGGTGCAGATTAGAAGAAACAGTTTGTATGTTTCTCTGATTGCAAGATTGATCACTAAACTCCTGGATAATTATTTACAGAACAATAGAGCTCCATGAAGATAGCAGGAAAATGGGATCCTGTAAAATCCAAAATCTTTGGATGGAGCATGAACTCCTCTGCATGGGCTTTATTGACCCCCACCCCTGAATTAGATTGGCCATGTTTCTGGAATCCAAGCTCTATAAGACATCGTTGTAACAAAGAAGATGACAGAAAAATAGATACTAAGAGGAACGAGCTGGTAAAAAGAATTCTACTCGTAAATGAACACACTGGTTATACCGCTGTTAGAACCTTCATTGTATTTTCATTATTTCTATTTTGTCCTTTTTCAATTTTGGTTTGGAGCTGTGAACTGCAAACTGTAAACCAAAGATAACTTTTGGATTTTTAGATAACAACATGCATTAAAAAGGAAAATGGACCAAACAGGGTTTTGTTTATTTGTGAGGCTGGACCTGGAAGTTAATTGCATGTTGGTTCCTGATCAAAGGATTCTGCAGACGCTTTGCTCCTGGGGGAGGGCATTATGTTTAAACAGAGAGTAGATGTTAGCTATTAACAAGGTCAATATCTGGGAATTGGTTCCAACAAGTCTGGAAAGGCCTTGTGCTCAAGGAGATAGTAGGTGTTGAATGGTAACTGGGACATCATGGAGGAGGCAGTCAGTCTGTTAGGGAGCGATCAGAGTTTCAGTTGGATTTTAGACTGTATTTCCTGTGATCAGGGTCTGGTGTCTGTTGCTACATCATGAAGATTTGGAAGTTCCCTGCCAGACTCCCATTCGTGGCTCATGGAAGCTCAGAGAATAGAGAACTTAGTTGCAAAATACTACTGCTTTTACCTGAGTGAACTGTAAAGTTGACCCTGATTGACATCTTCGGAAAATCAACCAAGAATCTACGTGCGTATAAGAGTGCCTTGTGAAAAAGTCTGAAGGAATTTGGCCAGCGTTGTTAATTCCTCTTATTTATCCCTTAACTGTGTGTGTCTGTCTTTTGTGTGAATGGGGCTGAAAACAAAGGGTTTGGGGTTTAAAGCATAGATCAATCAGATTAGATAGTTGTTCAATTATACTGTACTAAAGTCACCACATTATTAATAAATTGCCAAGTCTTTGGTTTGAGATACAAACTGGTGCCTGGGATTGGTTATTGACAGAGACTGGGGCTGGCTATTCAACAGTCTCTTTTGGACCATTGGGATAAATTTTGAGAGTCTTTGAAGGCTTTAATTTGACTGCCTTAGAAGCGCCCAGGCTGAAAGACTGATTTGATTCAGTTGCTTGTTTCTTTGTCATAACGCAACCCTCCATTTTGAAAGATACAAGCCGAGTCAGGTCAGATTGTCTCATTCACCAGTTTGGCCAGTTTTTCCCTCCTGCCAAGCTGCTCAGCTTATGCTATATTTCAAACACAGCTGTGCTTTTGTGCTCCTGAGATGCTGCTGGGCCTGCTGTGTTCATCCAGCCTCACATTTTATTATCTGTAATGAAAAGGAGCCTGCAACTGCAAAAACGCAATTGACGTATATGTAAATTTTTACAGGGATATGACTTGAGCAAGCGAAAAACACACAAATCAGTGTCAGGGTCATGCACGAAGAAAGGATTGAAGGGAAAAAGAGTTTGGTACTTGCCCCCTACTGGAAGTGTTTGGGGCAAGCACTGGCGATCAATTGGAGGTGAAATCAGACAAGAACATGAGGGAAGAAGAAATAGAAAGAAATGTTGATACAGGGTGAGACGAAGTGAGATGGGAGGACACTGAGTTGGAATGACAATCAGCTGGGCCAAGCAGCTAGTAGGTACTTTGTACAAGTATGAAATAAATTCAAATATTCATTGTATTTTACTATTTAAGTCAATTAATGTAAGTACGTAAACACAAATAAAATGGGATTGCCAATGACAATCCATTGTCCTAACATCATTGCGTAAATACTGGGTTTTCACTGCATTTTTGATTATGAACTGATATTGGCAAAGGACACTTTTAGAACCAAGTGTTCTTAAAGGTTAATTCACTTCTTAAAGGAAGTTACTGGGCAATCATTGTAAGCTAACACATTGGATTCAACATTGGATGTTAACACAGCTATTTGTTCAAGTACAGAGGAAGCTTAGTTACACATGAGCTGAAACCAGACGGCTTTGGCCAGCAACATTGGCTGATTGGTCTGTGCACTGGTGACCAGTTGTGTTAACAAAGGTGTCTCTGCCTGTCAACTGCTATGTGATTGGCTGATTGGCTCCAAGTTAACTGGACAGCTTCTAGGTTGGGGTTGTGTGTGTGTGTGTGTGTGTGTGTGTGTGTGTGTGTGTGTGTGTGTGCGCGCGCAACAATATTCAGGTCAGAAGCCATCAGAACTACAGAAAGGGTGGAGCCATTTTCCCTGTGCAGTAGACAAGCTCAAGCCTGAAGAAATAACACAGTGTGGAGCTGGAAGAACACAGCAGGCCGGGCAGCATCAGAGCAGCAGGAAAGCTGACGTTTTGGGTCCTCTGATGCTGCCCGGCCTGCTCTGTTCCTCCAGCTCCACACTGTGTTATCTCTGACTCCAGCATCGGCAGATCTTACTATGTCTCAAGCCTGAAGATAGATTGTTTTCCCACGGATTCTGTAAGGTGTGACTTTTAGTTCCTAAGTCCGAAAGAGTCACCCTGAGCCTCCTGTGAACAAGTGGGAGTATCTGGAGAAGGAAGATCAAGAAGCAGCTTTCAATTAACAGAAAGATCATCTGAATCAACTCTATAGAAAGGGGGTGCTGTACTACTTTCCTAATCTTTCTCTCAATTCATAATAACCTTTCTTTCTGTTTGTCTGTAACTGTGTGCATATGGTAGGAAGTTTTACAATGGCACTAATTCTTTAACTGGTAGAGCTATATATCGACGGTTCTCAATTATTTATTTGGAGTTAGAATCTGTTAAGTTGTAAAAATTCCTGGTAAGTACAGAAACTGCTCTGTGCTTTCTGCAATCCAGGACTGAAAGACAGTGAAATTGGGTACTTATCAAAAAGTACCCAAAAACAGAACTTATCAAAACTTTTAATGTTTACAATGATTCTAAGAAAAGCAGGGAATCAGTGGGGAGCCCCACTGAGTTGTGACAAACAAAAAACTGAAAAAGCATAGCTCCAGAAAACTTAACACAATATGTTCTCAGTGCTGATGTAGAAAACAAAAGGAAACAAAGCAAGATAAAAGATTTGTAAGTGTTGAAAGGCTCTTTAAAGGGCATTTCTATTATTGGTTACTGAGATATAATTAGAACCATTGAGGGCTCCAGAGACCAGGGCGGCCTCTGTCTGAAAACAGAGGAGTAAATTAGTTAACCTAAAACCGAATACATTATGTCTGTTAACAGGACATTAAGGTAAAGTCACTATAGTCTTAGCAGGCCCTGGGGCTAATCACTAACTAAAGAAAGCAAAAGATGGGTGGTGATAATGGGAACTGCAGATGCTGGAGAATCCGAGATAACAAAGTGTGGAGCTGGATGAACACAGCAGGCCAAGCAGTAGCTCAGGAGCACAAAAGCTGACGTTTCGGGCTCTCTGATGAAGGGACTAGGCCCGAAACATCAGCTTTTGTGCTCCTGAGATGCTGCTTGGCCTGCTGTGTTCATCCAGCTCCACACTTTGTTATCTAAGAGATGGGTGGTGATGGTTTAACTTGAGGGTCACCATGCCTCAGGCAAGGGAAGAGATTGAGAAGGAGAGCCCTTCACAATGATCTCAACTAGTGTGGGCATTGAACCCATGCTGTTGGGTGTTCATCTGCATTTTAAACCAGCTGGCAAGCCAACTGAGCTAACTGACCCTTAGTTACCTAAGAAATCAGTTATAAAATCTGTTCTAGAAACTTTTATATTTAACTCTCACATGACTCAAAAGATCTGATAATATCTCTGGTACTCTACAAAAACGTACGTTTGAAAGGAATTGATTCGGTTCTTGTTTGTTAAGCAGCAATCTGCCCTGAATTAGCAGCTTTTACTCCTGGTTTGTCCCACTAGTTAGTCTGAAGTAGAATTCATTGCAACAGTTTGCAAAAGATGCTGATAGAGCTTCATTCCTCTCATAAGTGCCTGAAGGTCAACAACCCAAAGATTCTTAACTTGCCTACCCATGGAAATTCATAAAGAAAATAGCAGGGCCAGACAATATTTCAACTCTAGGCAACCTCTGACTGTAAACTGCTCCAGTTTAAAAAGGCAAACCCACTTTCTTGAAGCATTTATTTTCGAAAAGGAAGAAGTAGGCCTGCATTTATATCCAAGCCTTCCATGACCACCAAATATCCCAAAGTGCTTTACAGCCAATTCAATTCTTTCAGTACATGGTAACTGTCATACTGTGAGATGCACTAAAACCAATTTGTACACAGCAACCTCCCACAAACAGCAATGTGATAATAACAGCAGAATTTTTTTAACCTATTGAGGTTTGAAATCATTTTCGACACAAAGATCATGAAGCAGGGTTTTTTAAAATTCCACTGGCCTCAAGTCATATCAAACATGAAGGGCTATTAAGGGTAACCATGGCAGACACGGGATGCACATGGAATTGGGCTGTGGTTTACACCTGGTTGAGGAAATCCTTTGTGAGACCTTTACCCCATCAGATTTCTTCCCCATCTCCTTCAGGGATAGTCCTGTTGGCTGTTCCAGCTGCTTGAACTAACGGCATCCTTGACTGTTGCCACCTGCTGCTGGATGTCCTGTTATAGTTTGTGATGGTGATTGAGGAATAAATATTGGACAGCTGGGATGTTGCTTTTCTTTCATGCACTTGTAGGGCATAGACAACGCAGGGTGGCCAGCGTTTTATTGCCCAAGCCTAGTTGCCCTTGTGAAGGTGTTGTTGAGCTGTTGTTTTGGCCTGTTGCAGTCTACATGCTGGAGGTCGAGATCTTTGATGTTGTTGGTTGGAGGCACAGTATCACTGGCATTCACTGGAGTGGGCAGATAGGGCCTACAATAGGGATAGTTTGCGGTTGAAGTTTCCTCTGAAAAGCAGCATCCTTAGTGTTGCAGAACTCCAGTAATGTTGATCCTTGTACACATTCTGAAGTTAGACTTGAGCCTAAATCTTCTGACTCAGAGGCAGGAGTATTAACACTGGGTCATGGTAGGAGAGAAGATTTTTATTGACTCAACCGATTTCATGAACTCTGTCCATCCCTAAGCTTTTTACATCGGATCGAGTGCCTTTAATTTCCAGGTGCTGAAAAATGAAACACTCCAGCCTCTTAAAGACACAGCTAGATCCCACATACAGCAACAAGGCAAATGATTCCAAAACGCACCTCGGTCTATTTACTGTTGACACATTCACAGCCTTAAGACTAGATTATCCCAGTTTTCTCCCGGCCAAATGGCACACCTCCTTTAAAACTTAGCTCAACTGAAACATTGCTGCTCACATCTGACCTTGCACTGAATTTCCGGAATTGTCCATCACACCCGTCCTACCTTCTGCACCCCTCCTCTGAATTCATGCAGATTTAAAACTCTTATCCCGATGTTAAAAATCCTCTACTCCTTCATGTCTCACCACCTCTGTAACCATCTGAGCTTCTGACTCGAGCCCTTAAACCAAATACACTTTCATTAAAACAAAAATTGTGATCATCTTTCATAATTTAGCACAAATAGATTCTTAACTGACGGGGGTTCAAAGGTTATTGGCTGGAGTGGGCACTTGGTTGGTGGGAACATGTATTTGAGTTCACAATTAGATCCACCATGGTCGGATTGGGTAGCAGAGCAGATTTGAGGGACTGAATGGCCTCCTTTTGCTCTTAGTTTGCTATTCAGCTATCTGCATCCTGTGGAATTCTTACCCCAGAATCTTCTGGTTCTTCCCCTTCCTCTCCTCCTCTAAGACCTTCCAAACTTACAACCCTTTCTCTGTGATTCAAACCACTTCTTATTTCACTTTGGTTGACTCCAGTTCTCACGCTTCACGATGACTTTCAACATAGAGTTTCCTCGCAAGCAACAAATTCACCAGAGATCCTCGGACAGCACCTTCCAAACCCACCACCACTTCCATCTCAAAGGACAAGCGCAGCAGATACATGGGGACAGCACCCCACTGCAAGGTCCCCTCCAAGTCACTCACCGTCCTGACTTGGAAATACATCGCCGTTCCTTCACTGTCGCTGCGTCAAAATCCTGGAACCCCCTCCCTAATGGCATCGTAGGTTTACCCACAGCACGTGGACTGCAACGGTTCAAGAAGGCAGCTCACCCCCACCTTCTCAAGGGCAACTAGTAAAAATATTGACCTAGCTCGCGATGTCCATGTTGCAAATTGCTTGTCTAAAGTACTTTAAGGGTAGATGGGTGGAACTTTGGGGCAGTGCAGGGGAACTATGAGGAGAACATTTGGACGTAAGAATTAGGAGCAGGAATAGGCCAGTCAGCCAGTCAATCCTGCTCCACCATTCTATAACACCATGGTTGATTTGATGTGGCCTTCCCTCAACTTTGCTGAATACTCCCTCCATAAGCCGTGGCCCCCTTGTCTATCAGACATACATCAACCTTAGACTTGACCCTATTGAATTATGCAACCTCCACAGGTCTCTGAAGGATTCCAAAGTCGAATGGCCCTCGAAGAGAATAATCTTTTCCTTATCTCAGTCTTAAAAGGAAGGATGTGGATTTTTAAACTGTATCCCTGTTCTAGTCTCCACCACATCGGGAGACACTCACTCAACATTCATGGTAACAGAGAGAGAAGTTTTTTTATTCATTTCTAAATGTACTTTTGCTTAGAAATAGACAGATTAATGAAGCACTATTAAATCTTAACTCCAATTTTAGATAACAAGGTGTAAAGCTGGATGAACACAGTAGGCCAATCAGCATCAGAGGAGCAGGAAAGCTGACATTTCGGGTCTGGGCTTCTGAAGGAGGGTTCATCCAGCTCTAAACCTTGTTATCTCAGATTCTCCAGCATCAGCAGTTCCCACTATCTCTTAACTCCAATTTTGCTGGGTTTATCTGAAGGTTTCATTATTTTCAGAACAGAATAGAGTCAGAGTTTTTACTGCAGTAATATCTTTGAAATGAAAGTAACACAAGGCAGGTTGAGCAACATGACAATATGAAAAGTGTTTCAAAACAGGTAGATAAAGTCAAACAAATTTATTTTACAGGTGTGAATTATGACTGATTAAAAGCTTAAAAACCAGTCTGTTAAAAGTAATGTAACTATAACTAGCAGACTCCCACTGGCATTGCTGATGCAGAACCTGAGGCCATTGGTTTCAGAAATAGTGATTCTAATCTGATCCTATCACATTGGTGATTGATTCCAAAACAGCTCATTACTCTGATCACATTAACTGTGTGTCCTTTACCTACCTTTGACCCCAAGTTTCAACTTCTTTCTTTTCAAAAATCTGGTACCTGTTCAAGATATCAAGCTCAGAGGCATAGGCCCCATTTGATGTACTGGCTGGAGTTAGATAGAACACCTCGGTCTACATACACATGAATGTATGGAATAGGACCAGGATTAGGCCATTCAGCCCCTTTGGTATGCCCAGCCTTTCAAAGAGTTGGTGGCTGATCTGTTTGTGTGCCAAATTCCACAATGTTCCGTCACCCCAATGAACTTTGATTTCCCTCCCTAATCAGATCTACCAAGCTCCACCACAAAAATATTCAATTACTGCTCCCCACCCAACCCCATCACTTTGTGAGGCAGAGAGCCCCAAAGTCATACAACCCGCTGAGTGAAAAGTATTCTTCTTAACTCTGTACAAACAGGCAACCTCTAATTCTTAGACAGTATCCCTAGGTCTGGGCTAACCCACAACAGGAAGCATCGTTTCCATGTCAACGTCACTCAGGATCTTATATGCTTCTGTCAAGTCATTCTCACTCTCTGTTACTCTGGTATAAACAAACCCAATCTTTCATCATGAGACAACTTGCTCATTCCAGGTATCAAGCTAGTAAACCTTCTCTGAACCATCTCCTCAGCTCTGGTGGCTCAGTGGTTAGCAGTGCTGCCTCACAGCACCAGGGACCTGGGTTCGATTCCAGCCTCGGGCGACTGTCTGTGAGGAGTGTATATTCTCCCCGTTTCTGCATGGGTTTACTCCCACAGTCCAAAGATGTGCAGGTTAGGGTGTATTGGCCATGCTAAATTGCCCCATAGTGTTCAGGGATGTGTAGGTGAAGTGGCTTAGCCATGGGGAGTGCAGGATTGCAGGGACGGGGTGCGTCTAGGTGGGATGCTCTTTGGAGGAGTGGTGTGGATTCATAGACATGCTACCACACTGTAGGGATGCTAATACATTCACATCCTTACTTTAGTAGAGTGAACAAAACTACACAGTGCCCTGTGTTACTGAAGGTGAAGGTCTCCAGTTCTCTGTCAGGGGAAGGGATCAAATTGCCTTTGTTTTTAACTAATTCCCACCAGTCCCCTGGGATTCTTATTGGGTTGTTCAACCAGAATTGGCTAATGAGCATTTTGAGTCAGCTCTTTGACTGGGCCATATTGTGTCTAATCAAATCCATGTACCCTGCCTTGTGCCACTAATATCCCAACCCCACATAAATGCATCGTCAGGAACATTAGGGCTACTGTTTCACTAATGCTCTCTTGGTAAGGTAACTGGTGATGTACATTTGACTCCTGAGCCCTGGCAATTTGATTGACCCTGGGCTGGAATTAGGGGTGGGGATTAAATTTGAACCTAGGCTGTGATATCCACATGTTATGAATGAATAAAAACGATACATGTGGGAAGTTAGTGGAGGAAACGGGATGGGGGCGGTGTTGGAATTAGAACTTGGGACCTAGTTTAAGTATAAGAAATCTCCCTTTTACAATAGAGAGTGTTTTTCCTTCCAAGCATTATTAGAGTGCGGCACTGTATTCCCTAGAAAGGTGGTGATTAAGTTTACTTATAGAATTTTGATTGAGATGGAAGTGAAGGGTTATGAGGAAATTGGTGACCACAATCTGATCAGCGATGATCTTATTGAGCGTTGCATTAGGGTTTACCAGCCCCCAAGTTTCACGTTCCTATTAGAGGGTTCAATGATGCCATGTAAGGCTGGACTCACATATAGATGAGTGGCGATGCGTGCACCAAGATTTCTGCTCAATAGGGAGCTGGGTGGGTTTGATGTTTGGGCCAAACTATTGGCATTCTTGGTTAATTGAGGAACACTATCTAATCACAAGTTATCAGATTTCCAGAATTCAGTTTCACAACTTGCCTGAGAGATACTTTGGGTGGATTAACCAAGAGGTTCAAAAGGGAGCTGGTCAAATCTTCGGATGGCCGATCGACATGCTGACAATCCAGGCCGGTGTGCACAAAGAGAGGCAGCACTCTCCCAGGACCAGGCTTCAGTTTTGGAAATGATCCTTTACAATAATTTGGTGAGGCATCCGATGGAATTCTATGCTAATAATGATGTTAAATGTTCCGAAAAGGTACAGAGAGAGGCACGATGTTAATTCTCAGGTCGAAGAATGCAGTTACTAAGACAGGCTAAAAGAAAACCTGAGACCTTTCATCATAGAGGGGAGGATGGTGACAGTAGAGAAGAAGTGACCCAGGAGGAACGTGGAAAATCAGAGCAGGAAGAGGCCATTCAGCCCTTCAAGCCTGCTCCATCATTCAATGAGATCATGCATGATCCTTTACCACAACAGTATTTCCCTGTATCAAACCCATATCCTCCTTTTTTTTCAGTAGGTACAAGTCTATTGAGCTCAGTCTTGAACATACTCAATGACTGAGGTTCCGCTGCCCTCTGTATGAGCAAAGCATTTTCTCTTCATCTCATGCAGATGAAATATAAGTGATGTGAGAAAGAGATTTCACACACAGTGAGCTGTTAGGGTCAGGAATGGCCTGCCTGGAAATGTGGCAGAAGCAGGCTCAACTGAGGTATTCCAGAGGGTATTGGATGATCATTTGATAGAAATGGTGTACAGGGAAATGGAGGGAGAAGCAGAGGATTAACATCAGGGAATGGAAAGAGTGCAGGCACAATGAGCTGAATAGTCTCCTTTTGCACTGTATAACTCCGATCCTGTGAATTGTGCTTACCCCCTTTATTTACTCAGAACCCCTCAGCCAAGGGAAACCATCCCTTCCACATCTACTCTTGTGAAAACTGAGTTTTATGAAGGTTATGCTAAATAATGATCTTTCATTCATGTAAGCGTGAGTCAGATTGAGATTAGATGCCTGGGAGCTTTGACATTATCAAATCTCTGGAACATGCTCTGTCCATCTGGAATGGACACCCACTCTGCAGATCCCTTTGAATGTGAATGGGATCTGTAGATCCCTGGCCACAGATCACTTTCACCTGTTGTGGGTATTGCCTGGAATCAGGACCTAGGGAGAAGCTGCTGAGTTTGTTTCAATCAGCTGAGGGAAATAATCTGACCATTCCTGGGAAATTCCTGCCTGGGCTTCAAATCCGGTTCCTCCACTCGCCCGGGGATCCGATCAGTCTGGATGGGGGTGTGGAAGATGGAGTGTCTGTTATGTCATACGCTAAAGGTAACAATGCTGTGGAAGTCGGTCACCTTGGAATGAAAGTTAAATAATTCTTTACCGTTTGAACGTTTGCACTTGGTAGTGTCTTGTGGTGGGAAGGTAGTGTCCCTACCTCTGGGACAGAAGGTCTGGGAAGCCTAGAAGGGCGTCATACCATGTCTGAGCAGACTGATTAATAATACCTATATATATCTGTTTGGACATCACAACACTCCCACTCTCCACCATCTCCTGAATTACTCCAACCGAGCTGCAGTACCACTGTGTGCTGACAGGTAGCGCACCTGAACACATTCACTTTCAATAGTGCAACAGCACCACCAGCAGGAATACAGTGGTACTGAAGCGATTTGAATCCTTCCCTCACCTCCCTCCTCATTCTCTTCCCTCACCTCCCTCCTCATTCGCTTCCCTCACCTCCCTCCTCATTCTCTTCCCTCACCTCCCACCTCATTCACTTTCCTCACCTCCCTCCTCATTCTCTTCCCTCACCTCGCTCCTCATTCACTTCCCTCACCTCCCTCCTCATTCACTTCCCTCACCTCCCTCCTCATTCTCTTCCCTCACCTCCCTCCTCATTCTCCTCCCTCACCTCCCTCCTCATTCTCTTCCCTCACCTCCCTCCTCATTCTCTTCCCTCACCTCGCTCCTCATTCACTTCCCTCACCTCCCTCCTCATTCACTTCCCTCACCTCCCTCCTCATTCTCTTCCCTCACCTCCCTCCTCATTCACTTCCCTCACCTCCCTCCTCATTCTCTTCCCTCACCTCCCTCCTCATTCACTTCCCTCACCTCCCTCCTCATTCTCTTCCCTCACCTCCCTCCTCATTCTCCTCCCTCACCTCCCTCCTCATTCACTTCCCTCACCTCCCTCCTCATTCACTTTCCTCACCTCCCTCCTCATTCTCTTCCCTCACCTCGCTCCTCATTCACTTCCCTCACCTCCCTCCTCATTCACTTCCCTCACCTCCCTCCTCATTCTCTTCCCTCACCTCCCTCCTCATTCTCCACCTTCACCTCCCTCCTCATTCTCTTCCCTCACCTCCCTCCTCATTCTCTTCCCTCACCTCGCTCTTCATTCACTTCCCTCACCTCCCTCCTCATTCACTTCCCTCACCTCCCTCCTCATTCACTTCCCTCACCTCCCTCCTCATTCTCTTCCCTTACTTCTGTCCGTATCCCCTTGCCTTCTTCCATCCTTATTCACTTCTTTCTCTCCCTCATCCTCTTCCCTCTGAAATAACTCCACAGGGGGTATCCCATCACCAGGTCACCCTTTATTTCACATGGAGACTCATTGACACTGATCAACCTCCCTCAGAGCCAGCTCGTAACGAGAGCAGGATGTCAGGCACTCCTGTTTATATCCATCAGCAAGGGCTCTCTGTTGGGACCAGATTAACAGCCCCGATCAGGGAACTCATACTCTGTGAGGACCACCTGATTGACCTTATTACAATCACTACATCCCTCTCCCTCTGGGCCCGAGGACATGAGCTGGTTCTCTTTTCTCTGTAGCTCCTCCCGGGGCGTTTTAGCACTGGGTCAGCTTCCTCCGAATCTGCCCCAGAATTTGGGTGGAATGTTACACACAGTAGCTCGCCTTTTGTGGCCAGAGTGTCTTGGAAGAAATTCATTCTCATCTTCATCGAGGCGGCAACATCTGCCGTGTCCATCTCAGATTCCGAGGAATCTTCAATGTTAGATGGAGAGGGAGAGCCCACGGGTTCTAGAACAGTTGGAAAAGCTGCCGAGGAGATGGGCATATTTTGTTCCAGCACTATTTGGGAATTTGCGGCTTTCATATGGTCCACATGCTCGTTCAGGATTATCGCATTTACCCAAACTCTTATACATCATTGGACCTGACCTTGTGTTGACCAAACCTCTTACCCACGCAGGGCCATTCCTGTGGCTCCTACATGAAACTTCCGCCCCAGAAGTAAACTGTCTCTCTCGCTTGGCACAATCTTATTGGCCATCCCAACGCTGTTTCAAACATAACCACCCACCGGCTCCCTCCACACCGCATACTGCCCCCCCAACACACAGGCACAGACAGACACACACACACACGCTCACACATACACACTCACACATACACAGACACACACACACACTCACACATACACACACAGACACAGGCAGACACAGACACAGACACACACAAACTCACACATACCCAGACAGGCACACACTCACACATACACAGACACACACACAGACATACACACACACACACACACATACACAGACACACACACACACTCGCACATACACACACACATACACAGACACACACACACATACTCACACACACACACACACACACACACACACCCAAAGTCTGGAAAGATCAGATTTAACCAGCTGTGGAGCCTTCTTCCCATTGGCCACTCTGCTGGGGCTACCCCTGTGGCTGCATGAAGGGGGTGGCCCTATGAACAGTTAGGCGCCAGGGCAGTTAGTATTTGGTGAAGCTGTAGCCTGTTTCTTTAATCCTGCCTTCAACGTTTGAACTGCTCTTTCTGCCAGACCATTGGATGATGGATGGTATGGAGCTGTCCTTATAGGTTGAATACCATTTGACTTTAGGAAATACTCAAACACCCTGCTGGTAAACTGTGGCTTGTTATCAGTGACTAACACTTCCGGGAGTCTGTGTATTGCAAAAGATGTGTGTTGTTTTTCTACCATTGTCCCTGTGTTTGCAGAACGACCTCAATGCATGTCCAGCTACTTTGAGTGAGCACCCACAATGACCAGGAACATTGAGCCCATGACAGGAACTGCTTAATCGACATGTAACCTGGTCTAGAGTTTGCCCGGCCATTCCTATGAATATGCGGGAGTTGCTGGTCATAATGTTTGTCCTTGTTGGCACGCTGGGCACTGCTCCAGCAACACGGCAATGTCTGTATCCAATTTTGGCCACCAAACACAACTTCTCACCAATGTCTTCATTCTGGGGACCCCTGGATGACCCTGGTGGAGCTCAGCCAGAATCTGGTGGTGATCTTCACTCGGGACAATTACTCTTGCTGCCCTTAATAATATGCCATCCTCTGCGGTGATCTGGTCTCTTTGGGTCCATTCTGGTTTGTGACGGCCCTTTGGTTGCCCTCATCACCACCAGCTGTTTCAGGTTTGCCAGAACTGGATCTCTCTGCATCCATAGTCTGATATTGTCAGCTGTGGCTGGGAGCACGTGTAGAAAACTTAAAACCATTAATGGGCTCTTCCAGTGGCCGTGTCACCAGTAGTATACCTGGGAGGCATCTCAATGCACCCGCATTTGTCACTTGGTCTCCGAGGCAGTATTCCAACTTGTGATGATATGTACTTAATATTAGAGCCCATCACCGAACTCAGCCTGAAATTGTGGGCAGCACTGCCTTGTGCTGTTTAAATAGACCTAGTTTGGGTCTGTGTGCCATTACTATTCCATTATATACCTATTAGGTCCGATTGAAGAAACTTGTAGATCTTCCTGAGTCCAAATATGACCGCGAAACTTTCCTTCCCTGCCTGTGTATATTTACACCCTGCATTAATCAAAGCCCTTGGTACATACGCTGTTGGGTGTTCCTCTCCATTGGGCCACTTATGAGCTAATACTACCCCAATACTGTAAAAGGAGGCATCACATGACAATACCAGACCTCACTTTGGATCATAGATAGTAGGAACTGCAGATGCTGGAGAATCTGAGATAACAAGGTGTGGAGCTGGATGAACACAGCAGGCCAAGCAGCATCTTAGGAGCAGGAAGGCTGACATTTCGGGCCTAGACCGTTCGTCAGAAATGGGGGAGGGGAAGGGCGTTCTGAAGTAAATAGGAAGACAGGGGGAGGCGGATCGAAGATAGATAGAGGAGGAGATAGGTGGAGAGCAGACAGACAAGTTAAAGGGGCAGGGATGGAGCCTGTAAAGGTGAGTGTAGGTGGGGAGGTAGGGAGGGGATAGGTGAGCCCAGGGAGGACGGACAGGTCAAGGGGGCGTGGTGAGGTTAGTAGGTGGGAAATGGGGGTGCAGCTTGAGGTGGGAGGAAGGGATAGGTGAGAAGAAGAACAGGTTAGGCAGGCGGGGACGAGCTGGGCTGGTTTAGTGATGCAGTGGGGGGAGGGGACAAACTGGGCTGGTTTTGGGATGCGGTGGGGGAAGGGGAGATTTTGAAGCTTGTGAAGTTCACATTGATACCATTGGGCTGCAGGGTTCCCAAGCGGAATATGAGTTACTGTTTCTGCAACCTACAGGTGGCATCATTGTGGCACTGCAGGGGGCCCAAGGTGGACATGTCGTCTGAGGAATGGGAGGGGTGTTAAAATGGTTCGCGACCGGGAGGTGCTGCTGTTTATTGTGAATCAAGCGTAGGTGTTCTGCAAAGTGGTCCCCAAGCCTCCACTTGTTTTCCCCAATGTAGAGGAGGCCACAAAAGGTACAGTGGATGCAGTATACCACATTGGCAGATGTGCAGGTGAACCTCTGCTTAATATGGAAAGTCATCTTGGGGCCTGAGATAGGTGTGAGGGAGGAGGTGTGGGGGCAAGTGTAGCACTTCCTGCGGTTGCAGGGGAAGGTGCTGGGTGTGGTGGGGTTGGAGGGGAGTGTAGAGCGGATAAGGGAGTCACGGAGAGAGTTGTCCCTCTGGAAAGCAGACAAGGGTGGGGATGGAAAAGTGAATCTCCGTCTCTCTTTATTTATTTCAGAACCCTCTTCCCCTCCCTCATTTCTGAAGAGGGGGCTATACCCAAAACATCAGCCTTCCTGCTCCTCTGATGCTGCTTGGCCTGATGTATTCATCCAGCTCCACACCTTGTTATCTCACTTTGGATCATTGTGTGCCAACACCTCAGAGGATGTGGCTTTTTCTTCACTTTCCTGAAAGTTATGGCCTGGTTACGCAACCATTTCCTTACACTTACCCTTCTTTAAAAGTTGTTGCAAAGATGTATCAATGGGCTCTTGATAATAGTATTGTTACCTCACTGAAAGAGGTCATTTAGCCCCCTTTCCTATGCTAGCCTTCTGTGACTTATCTGGTCCACCTGCTAAGTTTCAATTTTGTAGCCTGCAATTTATTACCAGAATCTTTTCTGAATGCCTCAATTTTTAAAATTCGCTTGTGGGACATGGGTGTCACTGGCTGGATCAGCATCTATTGCCTGTCCCCAGATGCCCTTGAGAAGGTGGTGCTGATGTTCGTCCTCGAACTGCCGCAATTCCAGGATTCTGACCCAGCGACAGTAAAGGAAGGTCAATATATTTCAAAGTCAGGATGGTGAGTGGCTTGGAGGGGGACTTACAGATGGTACATGCATCTGCCGCCCTTGTCATTCTAGCTGGAAGTGGTCACGTGTTTGCAAAGTGCTGTAAGGAGTCTTGGTGAATTTCTGCGGTGCATCTTATCGATGGCACACACTGCTGCTACTGTGTGTCAGTGTTGGGGTGGCTAGGTGGTTGTAGATGTGGTGCCAGTCAAACAGACTGCTTTGTCCTGGATGGTATTAAGCTTCTTGAGTGTTATTGGAGCTGCACCCATCCAGGCAATGGGGTGGGGGGGTGGTGGGGGGAAGTATCCCACTCCTGACTTGTGCCTTGTAGATGGTGGAGAGGCTTTGGGGAGTCAGGAGGTGAGCTATTCACTATAGTATGGAAACCACATAGACCGCACTCTCAAAGAATGCGTTCTGGATCCTAACTACCCTCTGTGTGAGAATGTGGAAGCATACAGACCACTCTTTTGTTCCCAATGGATCAAAATCCTGGAACTCCTCATCCGGCAGCACTGTGGTGGTTCAAGAAGGTCGCTCACCATCATCCTCTCAAGGAATGTCACTTTCCTTGCCAAATCCCAAGAATGAACGCACTGATATACTAACTGACTTTGAGGTCGCAGTTTGTCATTGTTTTAATGGCCTTGTGCAATGAACATTGCATTGACATAACATAGTGTGCTCAGCAAACATTCCCTGTCAAAGGCAGTGTGGTTCTCCTTCATTCTACTACTTTGGAATTAGATTTTAAAATTATGAGATGCAGCAGAGGAGATGATCAAAGCAGTTAAATAGGCCAACAAAGACTGGAATTTATTTCTGAGAGAATAGAATTTAAAAGGAATGAAATTATGTTCAATTTATCCAGAACCTTGATCAGACCAGACTCTGATTCCCATGCACAAAAAGAGAAATTGCTGGGAAAGCTCTGGAGGTTTGGCAGCATCTGTGGAGAGAAAGCAGAATTAATCTAGCTCCGACCTGTTAAGTTCTCGCCATAATTTCTGTTTTTATTTCTGATTTCCAGCAAACGCAGTTCTTTGGGGTTTTTTTTCCCCGATTGCCATGCATCAAGCTATTAAAAAGGGTGTTTCTTTTTAACACATCCTGGTTGTCTTACCAGGTCATAGGGCTGCTCTCTCATTAGAGAGACATGACTTGTAGTGAGTTTAAACTGAGGGTCACTGTGCCTCAGGCAAGGGGACAGATTGAGAAGGAGATCCCTACAAGGTCACCTCAGCTGGTGCAGGATTGAACCTTAACTGCTGGACTCAGAAACCAGCTGGCAAGCCAACTGAGCTAACAAACCCCTGCCAAAGACTCTCAGGGTGTACAAGCAAATTGAAAGGCTAGGACCAGAACAGGGACATGGCAGAAAGATTGATTAGCTTCAGGACAGGAAACGTAGGACAGGAGAAATCTTTGAGTCGATTGCACAGACAGCTTTAAAGTTATGACCCAGCTTGGCAGGCCAGATATGGAGAGCCATCTGGGTGGCCAGTTTACGATGCAGGGTGATGCCAACAGCACGGGTTCATTTTCCGCACTGCCAGAGGTTACTTCTTAATGTTGCCGCATGCCTGAGGTGCGGAGACCCTCAGGTTACACTGGCCACACAGTGAGCTTCCTCAAAAGAAACAGCAGCGTTATGGTTCCTCTGGGACTATGGTGACTTGATCTCGGTGTGCAGGAAATGTTCTCAAAGCTGCTGGGAGTATCCAAAACCAGGGACATCAATATAAGATGGTCATGGTGTGTTACATATGGCTCAGGAGGGATGGTTTATGTGCACTTGACAGACTGGAGCTGAAGATAGTAATGGGAGAGGCTCCAATGTTCTTTGTTGATCAGGAATCCCTCTGGCTCTCACTCCCTACCATTGGCATGTGCTTGCAGTGTTGATAAGTTAATCCTCAGTCCGTTTGGCTGTGAAGTGAATGCTTCTTCCTTGATGGTCAAGTCCTGGATGGTCAAATGGGACCTGAGTGCAGAGCCTCGTGTTCAGAAACAGTAATGTTGCCCACTGCCTCGCAAGGATTTCCCAAATGTGGGATTGTTGTGAATAAATCCAATTTATCCAGGACAAAGTGTCCCCTTCATTGGCATTGCATCCACAAGGATCCACTCCCCCCACCACCGACGCTCAGTAGCAGCAGTGTGTATCATCTACAAGATGCACTGCAGAAATTCACCAAAGATCCATAGACACCACCTTCCAAACCCACGACCACTTCTATCTAGAAGGACAAGGGCAGCAGATACATGGGAGCACCACCACCTCCAAGTTCCCCTCCAAGCCACTCACCATCCTGACTTGCAAATATATCACCGCTCCTTCAGGACAAAATCCTGGAATTCCCTCCCTAAGGGCATTGTGGGTCAACCCACAGCACATGGACTGCTGCGGTTCAAGAAGGCAGCTCACCCCCACCTTCTAAAGGGTAACTAGGGACGGGACAATAAATGCTGACCCAGTTAGTGATGCTCAGGTCCCATGAGTGAAGTAAATTGAGAAATTTCTTTCTTTAAGGACTAGCCGGAATGTCGAACCTGTTAACACAGCACACAGTTGAAGGAAGTAGCTTGGATACTTTCAGAAGAGAAGCTTTCCAGCATATGACTGTAAAAGGGAATAGAAAGGGACATGGAGAGGTTGACATGTGGGCAAAGGGAGACAAAGGAGTGGAGCGTGAATATGAGGAGAGATTGATTTGGCCAGATGGCCTGTGTTTTTTTTTGCAGTATTTCAATGTCGTTAATCTGAAAGCAGATATGAGTATCATGGCAGACATCTGATTGCATTCAACAATGACAACAATTGCTTGCATTGATATAGCACCTTCAGTGCAAAACATGCCCTGGGCTTCACAGGAGCAATTAAAATGTAATGCCAAGAGAAATTAGGACAGGTGACGAAAAGCATGGCCAAAGAGGCAGGATTTAAGGCGTGCCTTAAAGGAGACAGAGGGTTTAGGGCCTAAGCAATTGGAAGGGCAGAAGCAATAGTGGGTCAACAGTGGGCTGACTAAAATATGGGAGATGCAAGAGATCATATTTGTACGGCCACCAAAGTCTGAAAGTGTTATGGAGCTGAAAGGGGTTAAAAAGGTAGGGTGAGGCCATGGATGGATTTGAAAACAAGGAGGTGAACCTTGAGGTTGAGGCAAGGCTTAATCAGGAACCAATGCGTCAATGAGTACAGGAGTGAGAGCAAATTGAATTGGTGCAAAACAGGATTCTGCACAGTCCGTAGAAGCGTCACTGGGCACAAGATGTTAACTCTGTTTTTGTCAGAGGGAGCGAGCAGTCCTGAACCTAATATTTGGAAATAAGCCACGGATGGAGGAAAGCAAATCAATAGAGGAACATTTTGGAGATGATCACCATAACTCAGACTTTGGATATTTGTGGAGAAAGATTAGGATAGGCTGGAAATTTCAAAGCTGGGAAAAAGCTAATTTAACTCAGGTAAGGTACAATCTGACCCAGATGGACAGGGAACAGCTATGTGCTGGTGAAACTGTGTCACAGCCGTGGGAAATAACACAGCGTGGAGCTGGAGGAGCACAGCAGGCCAGGCAGCATCAGAGGAGCAGGGGAGCTGATGTTTCAGGTCGGGGCCCTTCTTCAGAAATGAGTTGGGAGGGGAAGGGAGCTCAGAAATAAACAGAGAGAGGAGGGATGGGGCTGGGGCAGGTAGGTGGGATGGTGATAGGTGAGTGCAGGTAGGGAGTGGTGGGGATTGGTCAGTGAGGAGGGAGGACTGGATAGGTGGGAGAGTCCTGACCCTCCGGTCCCTCAGTACTGTCCCTCTGACAGTGCGGCACTCCTTCAGTACTGATCCTCCGACAGTGCGGTGTTCCCTCAGTACTGATCCTCCGACAGTGTGGCACTCCCTCAGCACTGACCCTCTGACAGTGCGTCGCTCCCTCAGTACTGACCCTCTGATAGTGCGGCACTCCCTCAGTACTGATCCTCCGACAGTGCGGTGTTCCCTCAGTACTGATCCTCCGACAGTGCGGTGTTCCCTCAGTACTGGCCCTCTGACAGTGCGTCGCTCCCTCAGTACTGACCCTCCAACAGTGTGGCACTCCCTCAGCACTGACCCTCTGACAGCGCGTCGCTCCCTCAGTACTGACCCTCTGATAGTGCGTCGCTCCCTCAGTGCTGACCCTCCGACAGTGTGGCACTCCCTCAGCACTGACCCTCTGACAGTGCGTCGCTCCCTCAGTACTGACCCTCTGATAGTGCATCGCTCCCTCAGTACTGACCCTCTGACAATGCAGCGCCCCCTCAGTACTAGGAGACAATAAGGACAAGTTGATGAAGACTAAGGAGTGAGCTGTAATATATAAATGCAATTGGGATTTTCAAATTTTTTGGAATTTAAGCCAATGCTTCTTTCAGTGGTTTAGAACATAGAACAGTACAGCCCAGTACAGGCCCTTCGGCCCACGATGTTGTGCTGACCTATTATGCTATGAAGATCAATCATACCCTACATTTTACTATCCTCCATGCGCCTATCCAAGAATCGCTTAAATGGCCCTGAAGTATCTGACTCCACTGCTGCTGCCAGCAGCACATTCCACACGCCCACCATCTCTGTGTGAAGAACCTACCTCTGACACCTCCCCTATACCTTCCTCCAATCACCTTAAAATTATGCCCCCTCGTAATAGTCATTTCCGCCCTGGGAAAAAGTCTCTGAGAATCCACTCTATCTATGCCTCTCATTATACTGTACACCTCTATCAAGTCACCTCTCATCTTCCTTCACTCCAATGAAAAAAGCCCTATCTCCCTCAACCTTTCCTCACAAGACCTGCCCTCCAGCCCAGGCAGCATTCTGGTAAATCTCCGCTGCACCCTCTCTAAAGCTTCCACATTCTTCCTATAATGAGGCGACCAGAACTGAACACAATGTTCCAAGTGTGGTCTCACCAGCATTTTATAGAGCTGCAGCACAACATAGAAGATAGAATGTAGAACATAGAACATTACAGCGCAGTCCAGGCCCTTCGGCCCTCGATGTTGCACTGACCTGTGAAACCAAACTGAAACCCATCTAACCTACACTATTCCATTATTATCCATATGTTTATCCAATGACCATTTAAATGCCCTTAAACTTGGCGAGTCTACTACTATTGCAGGCAGGGCATTCCACACCCTTACTACTCTCTGAGCAAAGAACCTACCGCTGACTTCTGTCCTATATCTATCACCCCTCAATTTAAAGCTATGTCCCCTCGAGCTCGCCATCACCATCCGAGGAAAAAGGCTCTCACTGTCCACCCTATCTAACCCTCTGATCATCTTGTATGTCTCTATTAAGTCAGCTCTTAACCTTCTTCTCTCTAATGAAAACAGCCTGAAGTCCTTCAGCCTTTCCTCATAAGACCTTCCCTCCATACCAGGCCACATCCTAGTAAATCTCCTCTGCACCCTTTCCAATGCTTCCACATCCTTCCTGTAATGGGGCAACCAGAACTGTATGCAATACTCCAAGTGAGGCCGCACCAGAGTTTTGTACAGCTGCAACATGACCTCATGGCTTTGAAACTCAGTCCCTCTACCAATAAAACCTAACATACTGTATGTCTTCTTAACAACCCTATCAACCTGGGTGGCAACTTTCAGGGATCTATACACATGGACATCGAGATCTCTCTGCTCATCCACACTACCAAGAATCTTACCATTAGCCCAATACTCTGTATTCCTGTTACTCCTTCTAAAGTGAATCACCTCACACTTTTCTGTATTAAATTTCATTTGCCACCTCTCAGTCTATCTCTGCAGATTATCTGTGTCCTGCAGTAATCTGCAACATCCTTCCTCACTATCCACAACTCCACCGACCTTAGTGTCGTCTGCAAATTTACTAACCCATCCTTCTACGCCCTCATCCAGGTCATTTATAAAATTGACAAACAGCAGTAACCCCAAAACAGATCCTTGCAGTACACCACTAGTAACTGAACTCCAGGATGGACATTTCCCATAAACCACCAACCTCTGTCTTCTTACAGCTAGCCAATTTTTGATCCAGGCCGCTAAACCGCCCTCAATCCCATGACTCCGTATTTTCTGCAATAGCCTACCATGGGGAACTTTATCAGACGCTTTACTGAAATCCTTATACACCACATCAACCGCTTTACCCTCATCCACCTGTTTGGTCACCTTCTCAAAGAACTCAATAAGGTTTGTGAGGCACGACCTACCCTTCACAAAACCATGTTGACCATCCCTAATCAAATTATTCCTTTCCAGATGATGATAAATCCTATCTTTCATAATCCTTTCCAATACTTTACCCACAACCAAAGTAAGGCTCACTGGTCTGTAATTACCAGGATTGTCCCTCCTCCACTTCTTGAACAAGGGGATAACATTTGCTATCCTCCAGTCTTCTGGCACTATTCCTGTAGACAATGACGACATAAAGATCAAAGCCAAAGGCTCTGCAATCTCATCCCTAGCGTCCCAGAGAATCCTTGGATAAATCCCATCAGGCCCAGGGGACTTATCTACTTTCACACTTTCCAGAATTGGACACTTTCTTCTTATGAACCTCAATCCCATCTAGTCTAATAACCTGTGTTTCAGTATTCTCCTCGACAACATTGTCTTTTGCCAGTGTGAATACTGATGAAAAATATTCATTTAGCACCTCTCCTATCTCTTCAGACTCCACGCACAACTTCCCACTACTGACCTTGACTGGCCCTAATCTTATACTAGTCATTCTTTTATTCCTGACATACCTATAGAAAGCTTTAGGGTTTTCCTTGATCCTACCTGCCAAAGACTTCTCATGTCCCCTCCTGGCTCTTCTTAGCTCTCTCTTTAGATCCTTCCACAACATCGAGGGCCGAAGGGCCTGTACTGTGCTGTAATGTTCTATGTTCTATCCTTCCTGGCTAACTTGTAACTCTCAAGTGCCCTAACTGAGCCTTCACGCCTCATACTTACAGAAGCCACCATCTTCCTCTTGACAAGAGATTCAACTTGTTTTGTAAACCACAATTCCCTTGATTGACCACTTCCTCCTGCCTGACCGGGGGCATTCTGGCGAAGTTTGCCGATGATACGAAGATGGATGGACAGGCAGGTAGTACTGAGGAGGTGGGGAAGCTGCAGAAAAGTTTAGACAGTTTAGGAGAGTGGTCCAGGAAATGGCTGATGAAATTCAATGTGAGTAAATGTGAGGTTTTGCACTTTGGAAAAAAGAATACAGGCATGGACTATTTTCTAAACGGTGAGAAAATTCGTAAAGCAGAAGTACAAAGGGATCTGGGAGTGTTGGTCCAGGATTCTCTAAAGGTTAACTTGCAGCTAGAGTCTGTAATTAAGAAAGCGAATGTAATGTTGTCGTTTATCTCAAGAGGGTTGGAATATAAAAGCAGCGATGTGCTTCTGAGGCTTTATAAAGCTCTAGTTAGGCCCCATTTAGAATACTGTGTCCAATTTTGGGCCCCACACCTCAGGAAGG
This sequence comes from Stegostoma tigrinum, assembly GCF_030684315.1. Taxonomy (NCBI): domain Eukaryota; kingdom Metazoa; phylum Chordata; class Chondrichthyes; order Orectolobiformes; family Stegostomatidae; genus Stegostoma; species Stegostoma tigrinum. The sequence continues at coordinate 5,238,818 of NC_081374.1, forward strand.
ACATTCTAGCCCTGGAGCGTGTCCAGCGGAGATTCACACGGATGATCCCTGGAATGGTAGGTTTAATGTATGATGAACGGCTAAGGATCCTGGGATTGTACTCATTCGAGTTTAGAAGGTTGAGAGGAGATCTAATAGAAACTTACAAGATAATGTATGGCTTAGAAAGGGTGGACGCTAGGAAGTTGTTTCCATTAGGCGGGGAGACTAGGACCCGTGGGCACAGCCTTAAAATTAGAGGGGGTAAATTTAAAACGGAAATGAGACAACATTTCTTCAGCCAGAGAGTGGTGGGCTTGTGGAATTCATTGCCACGGAGTGCAGTGGAGGCCGGGACGTTGGATGCCTTCAAGGCAGAGATCAACAAATTCTTGATCTTACGAGGAATCAAAGGCTACAGGGAGAGTACAGGGAAGTGGAGGTGAAATGCCCATCAGCCATGATTTAAATGGCGGAGTGGTCTTGATGGGCCGAATGGCCTTACTTCCACCCCTATGTCTTATGGTCTTATGGTCTTACTTACTTATCAAGGACACGCATTGGCTGTTCCTAGACAAGCTCTACATTTCAATTGTGCCCTGCCCCTGCAGTTTCCTTCCCTATCCTATGCATCCTAAATGTTGCCTAATTGCCTCATAATTGCCTTTCCCCCATCTATAACTCTTGACCTGTGGTATATACCTATCCCTTTCCATCACTAAAGTAAAAATAACCGAACTGTGGTCACTATCACCGAAATGTTCACCTACCTCCAATTCTAACACCCGGCCTGCTTCATTACCCAGAACCAAATCCAATGTGGCCTCGCCTCTTGCTGGCCGATCTACATGCTGTGTCAGGAAATCGCCCTGCACACATTGGACAAAAACTGACCCACCTAACGTACTCGACCTATAGCATTTCCAGTCAATAGCTCACGGCTCTTAAACTCAATTCCCTTGCCAATGAAAGCCAACACACCATATGCCTTCTTTACAACCCTATCAACTTGGGTCGCAACTTTGAGGGATCTATGGACGTGGGCCCCAAGATCCTCTGTTCCTCCACACTGTCGAGAATCCTGCCATTGACCCTGTACTGTGAATTCAAATTCGACCTTCCATATGAATCACTTCACACTTTTCTGCGTTGAAATCCATCTGCCACTTCTTTGCCCGGCTCTGCACACTGTCAATGTCCCATTGCAACCTACAACAGCTCTCCACACAGTCCACAGCT